>NC_009298.2:0-69581 GCF_000002845.2 Leishmania braziliensis MHOM/BR/75/M2904 | reverse complement strand
ATTTTCAGAGTGGGCACCCAATGCGAGGGTATTGTTCATGAATCAGGGGCAACTGTGGGAAGTGGAGAGGCGGTGGTGCTTCAGAGCACTGCTGCACGGGTGACGAGGAGGTCATCCGGCTCTAAAGGCCTATCGGCGCGCTACAAGAGGGGGCTAAATAGGGGGCGGTCAGAGTGACACCGTGTGGGTGCCTGAGCGTTGAAATTATAATGTGGAGAAGCAAATGAAGGACAAAAACACGTGCGCCAAAGCGCCTTGCTGAGGACACAGCGGCAGCAGACGCACCGACGTGCAGACTATCCAACGGAAGGCGGTGGGTGTATGGTGAGTGGAGGAAACAGCGTGTGAAAAGGAAAGGGCCACACATTTCAGTAGGTACGCATGCCTATACTGTGTGGGGAAGGTCAAGGAAAGCGTGAGTGTCGTGCTGAGCTGCGTAGCGTGTGAACACGACCTTCCTTCGCCAGTGAGAGAGAGCGGTGGTGGGGAACAGATGGGAAGAGGGGGGGGGGAAGAGAGGGAGTTGAGTTACGCCGAAGCCGCGAGCGAGTTAACATATTCCCCTCAGTCGCACCAACTTGTGGATGGCGGGCGCGATCGTGCCGCACACACCGAGACCATACCGGCAGGAACAGAGCGCCTTTCTTATACACGAGCATCGCTACGCATATGGGCAGTGCTTGTGCGGGAACGAGAGTGCGGTGCCACCCGCCCCTCTGGCTTCCCTGTCTCACCTCCCCGTGTTGCCAGTCGCACCCCTTCGCGTCTGGCATACGAGATCACGGCTCGGCCGCTCTGCGGAGTTTACACCGGATTTTATGCAACGCCCCGTGGGCCACGCATGGCAGGTGAGCCAATGGAGTCATGGAGCGCCATCAACACGAAGGTGACCCGCGGCTCCAGCAGAGAAAGAGAAGACCCCCAATGCGAAGCACACCGCCCAGAGCGCTGCTGCACCCGTGTTGTCGGCGGGGACGTGTCGTCCCCAACGCGGGCCGGTAATGGCGGCTTGCGCTGTCGCCCGGTTACACACGCGGACAGCACGGCGAACAACGCCACCGCTTGGAGAACAGCCGCCGTGACCCCTTCGAGAAGCCACCAGCATTGGTGAGCCGAAACCAGCACGACACGGGCCCCCAACTGCAGTCGTAGGCAACCACTGCAAGCGCACACCTGAGGGGGGGGCGACTTCGCTTGTCTTTGGCGAGAGTGCCGCTGCGCCGGCCGGCCGCCTGAGTCGCCGGCACCGCTGCCTGCTTCACGGCGTAGGAGGGGGTGGGCCAGCCAATGCTCCTGCCACCACTTGCACCGCTTCACGCACCAGTCTTCACCCCACTGCCATGGCTCTCCGGCGGTCGGCCGTCCCCCGCCAGCGGCGCGGAACGCGGAGAGAGGGCCCTTGGCACCTCAGACATAGGTGCCTCGTACACCACCCTTCTCAGGTCCGTCACCCCACCAGCGTCGCACAGCGCGCTCGGCCACAGCAAGCCACTTGCTCACCTCTCGTGGCCACAAGATGAATCGCCACCTGGACCTGGCTCGGCGCCGCCCCCACCACGGAGAGGGCGGAGCCGCCCGCGCAACTGCGAAAACCACGGCATCCTGCGACGCCTGCTGCCTCGAGTGTTGCAGCGGCTTCCCCCGACGTCACCGTGGGGCACGTGCGCAAAAAGCCTCCACAGTCCCTCCATCCGGCGGCCTCGACCGGCTACAGGGCCGCACACACCCAACCATGCAGCATCCACGGGCCGCTGCACGGTTGGCATGGAGCGGCGCTGGTGGTGGGTCGTCCGCTAAGGTCGCCGCCCACTCCTCGTCCGCTACAGCGGAAGCGCGCCAGCGAACCAGTCCCCAAATGGCGTGCCCCCGCCAGGACCTCCAGGGGGGGGGATGGAGGTCCGCTCCTCTCTTCACGCCGTGCGCTGGGTAAGTGCGCCGTGCTAAGCTGTCTCTCATTCTGAGGGGTAGGGCACGGGAGCAGCTTCTCGTCCCTCTTTTTCTCGCTTCCCGCGGCCTCGGTGAGTGTGGCGCCGAAGGACTGGGGTGGAGGGCCGTTCGCTGCCAGTTGGAGAATGGGCTGGCCCAGGCAGGGCTCGTCGTGCTGCGACACCTTGCTTGAGTTCAGCAGGTTGAACGCGGAGGAGGGCTTTCGGAGGAGCACCCGTCGATCCTCTTCGGTGGGTGCCAGTTAGCAAGGGAGCTCCTCAAAGGCGGCAACATCGATGCTCCCCCAGGCCTGCCGCAACTCGTCGCAAGCCAGCATCCGCTTCCTCCCCCCGGCAGCTTCCATGGGTCTGCGGAGAACGACCTTGGGGCGGGTTCGGTGGATGGGGTCCCCGGTGCGATGGGTGTGCCCTCCCCCCCCGCAGCCTGATGATCGCGTCATCCGGAGTGAGAACCTCCACGTGCGTAGGACGTCGGCCCTTTCCGCGGTCTTCGAAGCCTGTGTGGTACGGTCGATAGCCGGTGTCATCGATGTTAAGCTCAGCGAGCGTGAGGCTTGGTCCTGCAGGAGAAGCCTGTGCGCCGCTGGCTTTCCGGCATCAGCCCATCGGTACTCAGCGGGAGCGCCCCCCCCCCTCTGCCTCATGGAGACCACAGCCGCAGGCAGCATGTCCCTGCCTGGCCCAACTCCTCCAGGGCGTGAGAGAGGAGATTGGGATGGAATGGGACCATGCGTTTGCCTGTTCCCCTCATCTCCGCCGGTGCCGCTGCAGCCACCTGCTGCCGTACGACGTAGAGGAGGGAGGAGAGAGCGCCATGAAGGATGGGGGAGGGCAGAAAGGGGTGATGGGCATGCAAGTGAAGATAGTATTCATTACGTGTATCAGCGACAGTGGAGGACACAAGGCTAACGCGCCAGTCGATCCACTTGATCCCCTGTAGGGAAGCGGAAAGGAAAACAGCAAAGGTGAGGGGAGAGAGAAGGGGGAGGCAGTGCGATTCAGGGGCTTCCCTGTGCTGGCCTCCCTTCTCGCTTACTCTCTGCACGTCTCCGGGCTCTATGGCCGCGTCTGAGGGCGTAGAAAGCTCCTGAACGAGTGTTTCTGTGGGTGTGTGACGAGAGGGGAGACTCAGGTGAGACGACCTCGGTGGCGTTGCGGCTTCCCGGTGCTACAGAGCCTGTGGGACCAAGTAACGGAGCTTTACAGTTATTCCGAAGTGCCCGTACAAACTGCATGCCTGTGTGTAGACACAGTGGCGGAGGCGCACACTTAACTGCTATTGTGGCCGGACGCACACGCGTCAGGTTGACAGGACAGGCAGACAGACAGAGAGCACAGCAGAAGAAAACAAGCGGGCGCACTAGCGCATTCGACTCACTCGATTCACCGCTTGTCGCTCTCTGTACAGGTGAGGGACACTACGTCTCCCATCCTCGCTTCTCTCACGGCATGGCGTCGCCGTAATCCACAGCGGCCTTAGAACGATACGATGGTCGCAGCGTACGCATCCTCCCACGGTTCTACGGCGAGATACGACGAACCTGCGGCGCCACCAGCAATGACGCCGTCACGGTGGGCCAGGTCGGTAAGGGACTTGGCCGAATCACTGGCTGACGCACTCGCTTGTGTGGAGCCATCACCGCTACTGTGCGACCACAAAGACGTAGATGACGCAGCTTCCATTGGCGCCATGTCCAGCGGGTCGGTAAGCAACGGCAGTGACGGGTGTGCAGCTGCCTGCAGCAGGATCGCCTCCACCTCTGCTAGACGCGTAGATGCAACCGTCACGGCATGCACTGGAGACAGCACTGAGGGCTGGCGCGAGAGGGATGGGGAGAGGGTTGCACAAGCGCTGACAGGTGCCGCTTGCACATCTCTGTGGGCGTATGGGAGGGCGTCTGGGTCAGTGCTTTCCTCATGGGGATGTGCGCTGCTATTCGTCTCCGCACTTTCTCTGTGGCCCTCTGCGCTCGCTACAGTCGTTGGGAGCGCCGCCGTCCCGCAGGCGTCGCCGAAGAAGCACAGGGTGGCACGCAACGGTGCAGGAGTCTCTGCACTGCAGGCGGCGCAAGCAGGCGCGTGCGAGGACAGCGTAACCTCACCACACTCGGCGCAAGTCCATGGTGAGTAGCAGAGCCGTGAGTACGCACCCTCTGCTCCTCTTCGACCACCGCAGCCGGCCGTGCGGCACTGCACTTCCCATCCTGGGTGATACGCGTCGCACGTTGCGCAGCGCCACACGTACACCCCACCAGCAGGGATTCCAGGGGCCAGAGCAGCGCATCGCCGGCACGCCAGCTCGTTGTTGTGCGGCTCTCCGCACTCGCTGCATCTCCACAGGCGCCCGCGCTCCCACATGGTCGCCGGTAGGCGGCGCGTACCGCACGTCGTGCAGCAGCCGTCCGCAGCATCTGTAAGGGGTGGGAGCAGGGCACGCAAGGGTGAGTAATCCGTCAGGTGAGCAGGAGTGCTCAGCTGGCCGTCGGTGCTGTCGCGGACGGCGTGTGTTGTCCCACAGTAGTGACAAAGCCACGGTTGGTCCGCTTCCGTTGGAAGCAGCGCTGCCACGGTCGCCACAGCGGTGCACGCACAGTGCGAGCACTGCGCGCTCGTGAATGGCGCGTGACCGTGACACGCAGGACAGTGAACGAGGCGGTGCTGATTGACGGCAGCGAGCACGCGAGGGTGTGGGTGGTGGCATCTCTCACATGTATACCCGTTCCTGGCCCCTGCTGCAACTCCCCTTACGGGCTGCGCGTAGTTGCAGTGCGGGCACGTCACCATGACCTGCTGGGCGGCCCGTGAGCACGCATGGCAGTAGGCGTGCAGCCCAGAGTTGCAGGCACCGCAACCGCACGTCCAGGTGAAGGCAGCAGTGTAATATCCGGGCTCCGTGCTGCCACAACTGCTGCAGGAAGCCGTGCTGGACCCCGTTGCTTTCACGTGCTCCGTCGTCGAAGCGCCGTCGGGTATGCTGGGGCACGCGGCACTGTGTGGGCCTATGGAGATGGCGTGGCAGTCGGAGCACACGTAGACAAGTGCTCTTGGATCCCCAGCCCTAAGCGAATCACCAGCCTCATAGAGACTGTTCAGCAAAGCGTCATCTTTTCCGTGCCGAGACGATGCCGCGTGGAGTGAAGAAAGTGGCGCCGCATGCAACTCGCCAACGTCAACGGGCGCACTGCCACAGGCATGCCCGCAGTCCCAGCAACAGCGTGCCATACCAGCCGTGGCCTCCTGCGAGCTCAGCGATTGCAGTGGCGTCGTTGTGTAGACCAGCGAGCTCTTGGGCAGACCTCGCTGCGGCAGCAGCGCCACCGTTCCCACGTGTGGGTATCCATCACTCAGTGTCAAGCCGCACGTGTGTTCATCTGCTGCGTTGGGTGTCTTCACGGCGATGCCAAGCTGATCCGCCAGAGGATGGGCCTCTCCGCAGTGCAGGCAGTACGGCACGCACACACCGCTGCTGGAGGCGGTGTGGCAGGAGGGGCACTCCCAGCTGAACGGCGCCAGAGTGCGCAGCACACAAGCCGCGCACCCCACACTGGAGGTGTCGAGATGGTGCGGGTCAGTGTTTTCATTCTCGAAGCCACACCCGCAGCGCCACTGCCCAGGGCCAGGGGGCGTTGCTGTTTTGTGAGCTGCAACGCAGTCGCTGCTGGCTAGCATACAACCGGACGTGAGTCGGCCTAAAAGAGCGCTGGCCGCGTTGTTGTCGCCGTCTGTGGTAAGGTAAGACCGCAGCGCCGATGGCTTTCGGTTCTGCTCCTGCAGCCATCGCAGTCTCCACAACGCGGAGACAGGCTCACCTTGCAGGCCCAGCGGCCGGCCTACCTCCGTGGCCCACGCGCGCAAGCGGCCCCAGAGGCGCTGGGCAGTTACGAAGGTCATTGGCTGGCTCACCAGTGGCATGACGCACTCACTGAAGAGACGATGACCGACTGTGATGAGGCCGTAGCGAGCTGCTTCGCCAGCAGTTGGGGAGCAGCGCAGCGCGGCCCAGACCTCGCGAGGCGTCGACTTCGAGGCGTGAGAGAGAAGATGCAGTCTATGCAAGAGCTCCCTGGCGTCATCAGCATCGGTGTTCGGCACGCACACCCTGTCGCTGGTCTTCTGGCAATCAGCCGCTGACTTGTGCCAGTGAACGCTTACTGGGATGACGGCAGCGACAGCAACAGAGAGCAGGTACACGCCCAGCAAGCCATCCATCGGGCCGTACTGCAGCTGACCTGCCTTGGCCCGCATGCTATCCCGGGCTGCTTCAACAAGGCAGGAGATGAAGGTACACACGTCGTGGGATGTCGGGGGGGCAAGCAGGTTGTGCGCGCTGGCGCGGCCTACTGTCGAAGAATCAGCAATCATCGTTCGAAGCGTCTTGACGGTGCACCGCAGCGCGTCGCTGCAGCGCTCGGCCTCGGCGTTGTCGTTGCTGACCCACACGCACACGTTCATAAGGACGGACACGACCTGCCGCCACGGCTGCCACACCGCAGCTTCGGCAGCCTCTTTGCTTGATGTTGGTGATTTCCTTTGCGCCCTCAGGCACTGCTGAAGTCGATGGACACGAGGCAGAAGGAATTGCAGGTGTTGCAGCGTAACGGCCCACTGCTCACCTGCGTCGCTGAGACCGCTATGGCGGCGCCCCGGCAGTGTGGCATAATAGGCAGCGAGATCAACATCCATTAAAAGGGCTGTCGTGGTGACCTGCAGCCCCCACGCGCCGGCAGTCGGCGGAGTGCCTCCTCGCACAGAGACGTCAGCGGGGCTGCTCGCGCGGAAGGCGCGGGGACGCACGAAGGCCTCTTCCTCTGCCACACACATGGCGTAGAGCTCGGCGAAGAGCATTGCGGAGTTGGGGTGCAGACGATAGAGGCTCCGCAGCTTGCGAAGCAAAATTGGCGGCGTCAGCGTGCGCACCTCCACTTCGGCAATGACGCCATCACACCGCTGCTGTCGCGGTGGCTCCTTAGAGGGCACGGCGTCACTGTCGCAGGCCTCACTCGCACTAGAAAGTTGTGTGTGACGCTGGATATCGGCGTAGAAGCACTCAAACAGGCGCAGTAGCTGCGGGTGAGCGCTGCCGCGCAGCTGCTCCGGCGTACTGACCCACACCGCGTGAGAGCGGAGGGCGAAGAGAAGGTTGTGCCACACCTTTAGCAGCTCCTTGAGAGTGGGTGGCGGTGCGTTGGCGAACGCCGATCTCACCACAGAGGTCGCAATGGAAGTCCATTGCGGTGGCGCGGCGGTGCTGATGTCCGCGACCGTGTACGCTGTGCGAGGGGCTGCAGCAGGCAGTGCTGGTGGAGCTGCAGGTGGACGACTCATCGCCAGCGCAGCCACAGACATATCGCTGTGCATCTCCGCCGCCACGTCCACCTCGCCCTCCGCGGTGTCCCATGTAGCCGAAAAGTTTTCCGCATCGCTGCTTCGGTCGGCCTCGATTCGGTGCCTTGTGCGGCTCGGCTGTACTGCCTCCGCTGGCGTCAACAAGGCTGTTGGGTTCCACAGCCACGGCATCAGTGGGCGGTACGTGAAGGCTGGCAGGTACCGGATTGCCCCGGCGCAGTCCTCGCCGGAAAGCGCGCCACGTCCATGCAGGCGGGACAGTACCTGCAGCCACAGGGAGCTGTTCAGGTGGTTCAAGATGGCGTGGGTGGGTGGCAGGCTCGACACCTCACTGCCGCAGTGGAGAGAGCGCCGCCGACGGTGGTGGCGCTGCGCACCAGCCGTTGCTGCTGGAGGCGAGAGAGAGGGGGAGGAGGTGAGTCGCTGTTTCACTGGATTGGAGTCCGCCTCAGTGGGCAAAGGCGTCGTGAGGAGCGCATCGGTGAGCTCCGCCTCCGCGTAGCGTGCAAAGTCGCTCCCTCTAGTGATGCTGCCTGACGACGACAGTGGCGTGGACGCGGTCGCAGCCAGTACTCGTCGATGGAACCGATGAGGGTAGAAGTGCAGCACACCGCGCTGCACAAGCCTCTTCCGCAAGTGCATGTCTACAAGCGAAAGCGGAAAAGAGAAAGGAGAGAGCGGCTGTGTAAAAAGGTGGTGGTGGTGGTGGGGGGGGGGGGGCGGGCGATGGAGCGTGGTGAAGTCTTGATACCTCCCCAATGTCCCCTCGCCTCAATAGACCGTCACTCCTCTTCAGGTTCGTTGACTGTCCTGCTCTCTACACCAGCGTCTGCAGCTACTCCTCCTCCCCCACTAGTGCTGGGAAGGGTGAAGAGGCGGTGGAGGAGGAAGCAGCGGTACAGTGGCTGTCTCGGTATGTATGTGTGTAGGTAGACCCTGATAGCACACACACACACACACACGCAGAGGAGGAGGAGGAGGAAGGGAGTGGGGTGAGGTGTACGCGCACGGGGATGATACCCACGACGGCATCACGTAAGCGAACCAAAAAGAGAAACGGATAGGCAGCGGCGAAGAGAAGGACCAACGTGGGGGAGACAGTGGGGTCGGCCTTGAGTGGTCGACGATGAGCCGCTAGGCAATACCCACACACACACACATTCGAGAACGACGACGTGCGACAGGGGACACGGGCAGAGAAGAAGGCGTGAAACGCTCTCCGCGTTGGAGTTCCCTTAAAGCAACATAGAGAGATCGAGAGCAACACCAGGAGAACCCCAAATGGGAGGCGACACACTCTCGATACTTCCGACACTGGTGATTCTCCGTGAGAGACGCATATCTTCTCTCACTCTCTTGCCACTTCAAGGACAGGCTCAAGTAAAGCGACTGCACAGAACACGCACGGCCTTGCAGACGCTGCACTCCGCCTTGGGCCTCCTCTCAGTTGGTTTGTTTTCGTGTCCGCTTAGCTCCTCCATGTCTGTCATCGGCAAGACACACCGCGGCGGGTGGGAGGGGGGGGGCTTAGAGAAGAGATTTTAGTCGCATAGTGGAAACACAACGGCACCATAAGTGCGGGTGTCGTGTCGCTCGGCGGGGTCAGCGCAGAGGCACCACCGTTGCCGCTCGCCTCGAATGCCATGACGCATTCGCGCCGTGAGAATGACGCAAAGGAGAAGCCAAAGCAGCGAAGAGCACGCGCAGCAGCCTCAGCGCCCTCCAACGAGATCGAACACACACACACACACACACTGACAGGCACAGAGGCGTGTCGGCCAGTTCACACAGCAGCGTTAACGGGGCAGCTTGGCATAACAGATGGACGGTGGTATTGTCGTAGGGAGGTGGAGGGAGGCGAGGGTACATGAGCGAGAAAAAGCGCTCCCTCGCTGCCGTCTCCCCCCCCTTCGTAAGGCCACGCAGGGCTGCAGCGCAGCACCCACGCACACAGCTGAGTCAGAAAAACTCAACAAAAGTGCGCTACGAGAGAGAAACGCAGACGGTGTTGGTGGTCAGTAGCCCTGGATGCCTTTCCGCTGCCCGTAGCGGTTCAACGGTCCTACGCCTACCTGCTTCAGCTCGCGGCGCTGCTGGCGCTTCGACTTGGGCTTCGCCCTTGTCGCTGGCCGCACCGGCCCGCCGGTGGGTGTCACCAGCTCCAGCACACCGTCGTCGTCGTCAATGCGCAGCTCCACTTCGCCTTGGCGGTTCACAAATGTGTGTGTGTCGGGCTCGAGCTGGTGGTTCGTCCGTTTCCTGCGACGCCGCTCCACCTTCTTCAGCGCCCTCATGCGCGCCTCGTTGGCCTCCATGTTGAAGAGCTCATAGCGGGTGAACGTGCTGCGCAGGGCGTGCGGGCGCGCATAGAACATGGGTGGCGCCGCATCCTCCAGGTCCATGTCTATCAAGTAGCTATCACCGTCCCCGGGCTCACTCAGGGCGCGGGCATCGTCGGCGGAGTCAAGATCAGCCCAAGCTTCTTCCTCCTCGCTGTTCAGTTCCAGCCCAACCGCATCGTCGTCGTCTTCCCACTCTTCATCAATCTCTTCTGTCGCCGCCTCGCCGCCGCGTACAGCGGACACTGCCGCAGGTGAAGCGGAGGCGTGTTGCTCCACGTACGTGTTCAGCGACAGCGCCGCCGCATCGGGGCGGTAGGTAGGCGGCGGCTCGACGTACACGAAATACCCGTCCACGTACAGCTTCAGCAGCTCCTTGCCCGCACGTGCCTTGTTGGGACGGTCGTGGGACGCCATGTAGCCGCGTCGACGTGCCAGCGCATTCAGCAGCCGTTCGGCGAGCGAGTCGCTCTCGTCGATGTCGTCCTCAGCCAGCAGTGATACGTTGAGCTCCTCCTCCAACACCGGGCGAGGCAGGCGGCGGCATATGGTGGCCGTCGCCTCCAACGTGTCGGTGGCTGTGTCAATGGGGAGGATGCCGTCGCACACCATCTGCGCCTTGGTCGTTGCGAACGAGGGGAAGACAAGACCAGGGCAGTCGCACAGAGCCACGCGGCGCTCGTTGGGAATCGTGAGAGTCTGAAAGTGCTTCGTCTTGCCTGGTGTGGCGCTCACCACCACTTTTTTGCAGCCGATGATGGCGTTGATGGTGGACGATTTGCCCACGTTCGGGTATCCGACAAGGCCGACCATCAGCGGCGTGTTCACATCTGTCACCCCAGCCTCCTCACGGAGAAGGGCGAGCTGGTCCAGCAGCTGCATCGGATCGAGCACGGTCCACGGCTCGCGCTTCACGGCGGCAGCCCCCGCCGCTGTGCGTGAGTTACGCGCCAGCTCCTCCTCGGTCAGTGGCTTTTCCTCCTTCACCCTCGGCTCGTGCGCCTGCTCTTTCATGGCCTGGAGCTTCGCGGCGAGCTCGTATGGATTTGCTACCTTGACCGGGGCCCGCAGCGCCTTCTTCTTGTGCCGCGTCTTCTCCCTCTTGTGCTTCATCACCTTGTCCAGCACCGCCTTCTCCTGCTCCGCCGTGAGCTGCACCCCTTCCGCGTCGAGTGAAGCATCGACTTCCTCCTCCTGCTCATCCTCGTCATCGCTGCCTGCAATGGCGTACGAGGAGGCGGCAGTAGCGGTGGCGGCGGCGTCCTGGGTGAAGGGCTGCAGCGGCTTGGCGGAAAAGAAGAAGAAGTCGTCGCCACGCTGCTGAAAGTAGGCCGCCCAGGCCCGCCGCTGAGCCTCGGTCAGCAGATCCGACTTGTTCAGCAGCAGCAGCACCTTCTTTGGCTCCCCCTTGCTGTTCGTGGCGCTCCTCACGTACTTTTCAAAGTCGGCGCTGCGGAACATCAGTGGGTTGCGCGCGTCTACGATGACTGCGACGACGTCGGCCCGCTCCACGACGCGCCACAGCTGTCGCCACACCTCGAGGTTGCGCTCATACGGCGTCAGCAGCACTTTGTGCTCCTCCTCGATCTGCGCGAGGGAGTGGCGCCAGTCCACAAAGGCCTTTTTCTCTACCGCCTGCAAGTCTTCGGCGGACATCTTGCAGTTCCACACCGGCCGCTTCGGAATCGTCAACGACTCGCTTAGCTTCTGCCAGTCCAAATGAGCCTCGTCCATCGGCATCTGTTTTGGGACGATCTTGTCCTGCTGCACGACATACACACGGCCGCCAATGACGACACGTACGTCACGCTCAGCAAAGTAGCTCTCCTCGCGCGCGTCAGCGATGGACAGGAAATTCTCCAGGTCGTTTGTCTCCCAGATGGACTTCATCTGTGTTTTGGCGCGGCCGACCTCCTGCTGGTGCAGCTCCGCATCCAGGGCGGCGTTACGTTCGTTCTCTAAGGCATCACGATAACTGCGTCGTCCCTGCCGCTCCGTGGCCCGCTTCGAGCGTTGGAGGGCCTTGCCGAGCGACGAGCTCATCGCTTTTGGTGTTTTGTCGGCTAAGGCCACCTATGTTGTTCTGCCCGCCAAGCGTAGTGAGGGCGGCGGTGTACAACACCGAAGAAACAATCAAGAGTAAAAGCGAAGGACCACCGCCGGCAGAGAAAGAGAGGACCGGAGAGGAGGAGAGCAGAATGCGAGAGAGAACACTGGCGCAGGGGGTTAATGGATGTCCCTGTGTGGGCGCCAAATGATCAGCGTAGGGCGTGTGAGTGCGTTGGATGGAGAATGCGCGTAGGTGCCACGTTCAAATAATTTCTGGCACTTTTGCCGCAGCACAGTGAGAGCTCCGCCGTCTTCGATAAGGGGAAGGAGGAAGGGGGAGAGAAGTATACACGTGCGTGAATGGGCGGAGGGGGGGGGGAAGAGCAGCTCGACGAGTAATTTTATGTAATGGAGGCGCTTTATTGCGTGTGCCCACGTCTGTGCGTGTGAAACACCAAAGGGGAGAAGAAATAAGAAAAAACGAGCGGAGGGAGAGGCGATGGGTGTGAGAGATGAGCGCACACAGTGCTCGACTGTAGTCACCACCGATGTGATGTATGCAACTATTGAAGCGCCTCACGGAGGACACGAGGGGGCCTCCGCTGAAGGGGTAGTGCGCACGAGCGTCACGTAGCGTGCGATACACAATGAACCAGAGCTTTGCCGGCACTTCGCCCACATTGGGAACAGAGCAGACTCACCACCGCTCTTCGGCGAGACGACGCGCGTCAACGCATGTCCGCGCAGGCGCGCACAAACGGTAGCGCTTGCAAGAGCGCTGCTGATGCTGTGCAGGGGTCTCTGTGGTGTGACTTGCCTGTGCGTCACGCCGCGTTCATCGCGTTCCCTTTTGCCCTTCGACGGCTTCGCTATTGTGTCTTCTGCGTTGTAGGGTGCGGCGCGCGCCCGCTCTCCCACGGAGGCAAACACACAAAACCCGCGCACGCGTGCATCAATACTCCCGCGTTGAGGCCCGTCTATCCACACTACCCACCACCGCTGGGAGTGGCCGCGCACGTCTTACCCTACCGTTAATCACATCCGCAGAGCGCTAACCCTGACACGCACGCACACGCACACACACACACACACACACACACCTTCACGCCGAAGAACAGGCTCACATGTTTTAGGTCCCTTCGTTGGCCCCTTTTTCAGTACTGAGGCTCGTAAACGCCGCCGCCTTCCTGGCGCGGCCTCTTCGGGGGCTGCCGGAACCCGCTGCCTGCGCCGTCGCCACTGTCTTGCATAGACATAGCAGGTCCCATCACTGGCGGCATTCCGCCACCCCCCTGGAAGGGGGGCATGAGGTAGTTGACACGCTCCGGGGCCTGCGGCGGTGCGCCACCTGCCATCACTTGCGGAGGTGGAGGCGTGTAGTAGTTGTTAAACCCAGGCCGGTGATCGCCGTAGCCTTGTGCCATCGGAGGAGGTGCGGAGCCGCCGCCGACCAATCCCCCCGGCGGCAGCTGCGGCTGTATGGGTTCCCCTCCGCCACACTGCCGCAGCTCGTCGACACCATGGGCAAAGTTGCACTGATCACCGCGGTTGCAGTGACCTTCAGCAAAGCCTTTGCACAGCCGCGTTTTGTAGTTAGCATTGTGAGGACGCTCGAAGCTGCCGCCGCCGTGCGGGTTGAACTCGCGAGGCTGGTAGGGCCGCCCGTAGCCGCCACCACGACCCGGGCCCTCCTGGCCGCCGTACAGACCGTGACCACCGCCGTAAGGGCCACCGTCGCCATAGCCCTCCATCATGCCGCCAGCCATCATCATGGGCGGCTCCTCACGCGCGACATGGCCACCAGCTCCCATCGCCGCCGCCGCCGGAGGAGCGCCCGCCAGCTGCAGCTTCTCCAGCATCGCTGTGGCCTTGGCAAGCAGCGACTCTTCGCCGTTCTCCTGCATAGCGCAGTACACGCGCCAGCTCTGCTCGTTGAAACCGTAGTTGAAGTAGTCGTTCAGCTTTGCGCCAGGCTCGGCCCACGGCCGCTTCGCCATCAGCGCGATGTCGTACCCGAACGTGGCACTGCTGAGCTGCGGGCCTTGGACGTGCTGCGCGCACAGCGGCACAAGCCCCTTGACGTCCTCCGTGGTCTCGGCCTCTGTCTCCTGAGCCTGCTCTGACGGTCGTGCGTCCGCCACCCCCGCCTCCTGATCCTCCTCGACGTCATTGATGACGAAGAAATCGCCTCCGCCGCTCTCCATTGCCGCGGCTGCTGCGTCAACGGTATTTTTCGTCAATTATGATAGACAAAGAGCGTGCAGGAGGTGCGGAGAGAAAGTCAAGAGTGTCGCTCTGTTTGGATGCCGCTTGCACCCCACCAGTGAAGTACACATTGAGTGGAAGAACGCATTGTGTTGATGGCGACGATGCGGCACATCAGCGGAATGAAGAGGGGGAAAGGGGGGGGACTCAGAGATGCGCGGATCGGTGATGAGCAGGATGAGTGGGTAGGGAATGGAGAACAGAAAGTGAGGGAGAGGAAGGGCCCGGGGTTCCGCGGGGCGGGCACGACCAGCGTGCGTGTCGTTGTGTGTTGCCTTCGGCTTCACACGGATCCGCGAGCATCCTCTCCTCATCCCTTGGCGCTCCCTTAGTGTCCTCGAAAGACCAACAGGGCTTTCAACCCCGCTCGTTTGCTGCTCTTTTTCCGCATTATGGCTGTCAGACTCGAGCGGGTCGCTTTAGGCGTGCGAGCTCCGGTGTCCGTGCCTGCATGGGTGAGCCGTATGTTCGATCCCCTTACGTCGCTTTTCCTCCTTTCCCTCTGTCATGTCCAAATCACATCCGCATCGCACATCGGCAGTGCACTCAGATGTACATCAGCGACAACAGTAAAACCAAATTCTCATCCTCTCGTCTCCCTCCGCCCCCGCCGCCGACCATCCGCCGGCTTCGCCTCGACATCCCCCTCAGAGAACAGGTGCGTGTCTGATAGACACACAGACATGGACGAGCATCACGAAGAGGTTCCCCAACACCTGCGGAGAGCGACGTCGGAAGACGCGAAGGAGGGAGTGAGTGAGTCACAGCAATGCCTGTAGTGGGCCAGCACGGGCCAACACACACCCAGGTATGCACGTACACTTACCCAGACTGTGGAGACAGGCTCCTGATGAGGCTAGGGTGCGAGGGAAGAGGGAGAGCAAGACAACAGAGCGATGCGGAGGAGTGCATCCTCCTCGATGTCAGTGCCATCCCATAGGAAGAGGCGTGGGACACGCGCACACAGAGGCCAAGGGAAAGGGAAAGGAAAACGCTGGCATACGCATTCACGCGAGAGGAGTTGGCGCACGCGGGCATCCGTGTACTAACTCATCAGCCGCCTGCAAGGAGGGAGGAAGAGGGTGAAAACGAGCTCAACTGTCAAAAGTAAAACACAGGCGGGGAGAGGGTAGATGCACACACCGACAGCACACATTCACACATGCAAAACACACAGAGAAGTGCGCGGGCATCGGCTGGTGTAGTGAGTGTGTTTTAATCCAACACGTAACCGAGGATAAAAGAAAAGAGGAGGGGGAGGGGGACAGTGATTCCCTCCAAATCGGCCATCCCGTCCCTCCCCCACTCCCTTCCTGTCTTCCCCTTTTTTCTCCGTCTATCACATTACCTCAGATCAACGAGCATATTCTCGGGATTCTCCAACAGCCACTTGTGCGTCTTCGCAAATCGCACCATGCTCGCGCCGTCAATCACACGATGATCAGCGGTGAAGGAAAAGCAGACGACATTCGCAGCGTACAGGTTGCCGTTCGCGTCGAAGCGCGGAAGCTTCTGCAGGCGGCCAATGGCCCCAATAGCGACCTGAGGCGGGAGCAGCACCGGCGCTGTTACCGTTGCTCCGATCGGGCCGATGTTGCTCAGCGTGAAGGTGCCGCCCGCCATGTCCTGAGTCGTCAGTTTGTTGTTCTTGCCGCGCTCGATGAGGGTTTGCATGTCGATGGCGATGTCGAGGATTGACTTGCGCTCCACGTGCAGCACGACCGGCACGATGAGCCCGTTCGGCGTGTCCATGGCGAAGCCGATGTTGTGTGCCGCCTTGCGCACCAGCGCCGAGCAGTCCGCCGGGCAGTGAGCGTTGATGTCGGGGTGTTGCTGCAGTGCGATGGACGCTGCCTTGAGAAAGAAAGGCATGAAGGACAACTTTGCCTTACCTTTACTGCGCTCCTTCACCGCATCCTTCAGCGACTCGCGCGCCGCCATGAGTCTGGTGAGTTCGTACTCCTCGCTGAAGGTGAAGGTGGGAATAGACGCAGCCTGGGTCATTGCCTTGACCATGCCGCGGCGCACGCCGATGATGGGCAGGATGGTGTCGCCCGGCTCCGTTGGAAGTCCAAGCACGACGGCGCCAGGTACGGCACTAGTGCCGGCCGGCGCCATAGATGGGGGCGATGGCGCCGCTGCTGTAGATGCACCCGCTGCGATGAATTGGAGCACGTCGCCCTTTGTTACGCGCCCGCCCTTGCCGGTGGCCGGCACACGCGCGAGGTCCAGCAGGTGCTCCCGCGCCATGTACCGCGTGGCCGGCGTCGCAAGCGCCTTACCCGACGAGGGGTTCGATGACGGCTTCGACTCAGAGGAACGTGCCGGTGGAGCTGAAGGCGCCGCTGGCGAAGGTGATGCCGCACTGCGGGACTGCGAGGCCGCCACTGGCGCGTCGCCAGTGTCCTCTGGCACGATGTCAAGCATGATCGAGCCCACCTTCGCGGTTGTACCAGGCTGCAGGTACACCGCCTTCACAACGCCCTTGTAGCGGGACGTGATGTCGACTGTGGCCTTATCGCTTTGCACCTCACAGATGGGATCGAACTCATTGATGCTGTCGCCGGCCTTTACACGAACGCTCAGCACCTGCACCTCTGTTATCCCCTCACCGATGTCGGTCAGCTTGTACGGGATGCAGGAGCCAAGTAATGCGCACGTGGGCGCGAAGTAGCGCCTCTGCGATGCTGCGTAGTGGCAGCTATGCGCGCCGGCAGCTGCGCCAACGCGGCGGATCACCGAACAGCAGACAGCACGCATAGTTCTGGCCAAGAAAAGACTTGCGGCACTTTAGCGGCTCACAGCGAGCGAGGGATGTGGGCAAATGGATGGCTAGCAGAATCCACAGAGAAGTAGAGAAGAAATACAGGAATGTCAGCGTATGGCTGTGCGCACGTGCACGTGTGCGATGCCGGGAGGGAGGTGAGAGACGTTAGAGAAGGGAGTGGGGGCGTCGTGCAAGTCGGGGGAAGAGGAGACTACCAGAGAAAGAGGTAGAGGGGAGTAAGAAGGAATATCGAGCACAACAGAGAAGGCGCCAATTTGTCCGAGAGGGGGGGCGGGTGGGAGGCGATCAGCCCAAGGCGCCCACACACACACACACACACCCAGACTGCTGTAAGGTGCAATTACTACTGCGTTCCCCAACTCTTGTTGAGCCCTGCGGTAGACAACGCCTCTCTGCGCTTATGTGCGGAGGTGAAAGTGCAGGTGTACGTGGTGCGGTTGCTGGTGTTTGTGCGTAGGAGTGTGGGGTGCCGTATTGACGGTGAACGGAGTGGGGAGGGAGGGGGAGGGGGGGGGTTAGCAGAGGTCAGTGGGGCGATGCTGCACGATCGCTAAAGGGGAAATAAAGGCAGGGAAGGTGAGGGAAGGGGAGCAGAATGAGGCAAGCACGAGTAGAGTCATTGGTGAGAATATGCACCACGGCGTGCGAGCGTGACACATCACGCCGAGTCTGCGCTGTGCGGAGAAGACTCTAAAAGGAGAAAGGCATAGGGGGGAGGGGTTTTCTGAGTCGACGGCAGCTGCGCCCTTGTCAGACAAACAGGTCGATCTCTTTCAGCCTCTTTGGTGCTTCCCCGCCCCTTCTTCTTACGCCGCCATGTGCGTCCGCGTGTTGGAAGGCACGTTCCTCAAGTCTATCCTGTAATACGGTTCTCCTCTATTTTGCCGTGTGACTGTCGAAGGTCTCGCCTCTCCCCCATCCGTTCCCCAACTCGCCCCCCCCCCCCCCGGCCTTGCCCTGTCCTCTTCCGCATCAAAGGTTGCACTCAGCGAAGAGGGAGGGAGAAGAGAGGAGCGAGAGGGGAGAGAGAGAGAGACACGTCACTAACTGCACGGCTGGAAGTGTGTCTCTCTGTCTGTCTATCCTGCCCCCGTCTACTGGGCATTCGTCCGGGACACGAGAGGAGGAAAATGAGGGCGAAGAAACACGCCTGAGCGCAGGCGCCTTTCCTCCCTAACAGCGCGGGGCCTTCTAAAAGGGGGGGGGGGAGGGGCAGAGGGGGGGGGCCTGCAGGTGCTCCCTGGCACCACCAGCGCGCCTCGCTCTCGCGTGCTCTTTCCCCTCAACGCTACACCTGCACTGACTTGATGCGGCTGCGCAGACGCAGCAGCGCTAACTTCAGCTGCTCCGCCGTCATCACCGGCATCGGGTAGCGCGATGAGCCACCACTGCTGGTGGTTTCATTCGAAGGGGAGGACGCGTCGAGGCCGCTGCTACTGCCGCTTCCCACAGAGGTCGGGGAAGAGGAGCCGCTCACCGGCTCGGCAGTCTCAGTGGTGGTGGCACTCGAAGAGGACAGCGACGACGGCGGGGTGGCGTTGCAACGGTAGCGATGACGAACGGGTGTGCACTCCGTCATCGAGGATGACACAGGCGGCAACGCTGGCGTGGTTGCGCGGGCTGAGGTGGCCCACCTTCCCTCTGGCCCTGCCAAGGGCTGCTGACTGTAAGCCAGCGTTGCATCTGAAGCGCCCATGCTAGTGACTCCCTGACCAAGCTCTCCCGGAGCCTCCCCAGAACGCTTGGGTGGCGACGATGGTGACTCAGCCACGCAGGCGCTCGTCGCCGGGGGGACCGGGGTGAGAGGAGAGAGAGCAACAACCTCTTCCGTACCGGCAGCCCTCTCTGGCGATGGCATTCGCCCCAGCGATCCATGACCCACTAATACGCCGACCCGCATCGGCGATAATGCGGTCGACCCCGCTGGAGACACGTGAAGAGAAGTGGGCGGCGCGTCGTTGGGGTCTCTCGGCGCAGGCAGCGGCGACGCAGACTTCTCGCCGATGCTTAGGGGTGTTACCCCCGCATCCTTGTCCGCTGGTGCCGACTCTGTCGTCGCGCATGCAGGGCTGCTACAGTGGTCGAGGGGCAGCATGCGGAGGGGAGCTGATGGCAGCACGCGCGCTTTGGCGGAGGGTTGCATGGATGGTGGCACCTCAGCTGCCATTGGAAAGGGTGGTGACACTACTGCTGCAGCCGTACTGGATCCATAATGTGGCACCGGTGTGGATAGAGTGAGATTTCTTGGGTCAGCATGCGCAGTGCTGTATAGTAGTTCCTCCATCCTCACGGGTCGCAAGAGCTCGCTTAGCGGAGCACGACGCGGCAGCTCTTCACCCAGGCGCAGCACGACGGGTGGAGCCTCCACGAACGCTGCGCGGAAGTCCTCTTCGCCCTTTAAGTATGACCGCTGATGGCGAGTGAGTCGCTGCAGCGGACGCTGTGGTTGAGGGTGGTGGTGTTGGCCATCTAAGCTGCCGTTACTGCTGCTACCAGTCGTGGCTGTGACAGGGTGTGTACCGCCCTCCATCCCCGTGACTTCCTTGCCGCCACTCGGGACGCTTTCCTCGCGTGGGTGGCGATAGTGTGCCTTGACGGTGGCAAGCCGCTCTCGCTGTGCCTGCTCCTCCTGCTGCTTCTGCAGTTCCTTTGCGCGCTGTTGACGCAAGACGGACGCTGCCCTGCGCGTTGCACGCTCCTGGCCGTCCGTCAGGACGTCGTCCCTCTGCTGCTGGACAGCTACGCACTCCTCTGCATAGGTGCCTGCGGAGGCAGGGACGGCATCATCCACAGCCGCCATAGCGCTTCGCTCGCCCTCTTCGCGAGGGGCGACATGGTGTGTCGGGGCACTGTGTAGGGTGACGTGCGCGTGTGGGGCGGCATGGGAGATGCGCCAACGGCGCGGAGCATCAACAGGGGTTACTCCTGCTGTTGGCGCTGCAGCGGTGCGCAGAGACGTGCGACTTGCCTGTGGCACTGGGACACTGGCACCTGGTACGTGCATGGCCACTGATGCAGCCGACATACATCCGAGAACGCTCGACAGAGAAAGGGCCGCCGGTGCCGCAGCCGCCACCCGCACCGCCCTCGCCTTCTCCGTCACGCGCACAGCAGCACGCCGCTGCTCGGCTTCGCGAGCTTGCTTCATCCGCTCGTGCGCCTCTGTTCGGGTGTAGGCAACGGCGAGGCGGTGTCGTGCCGCCTCCAGCTGCCGCTCCGCCTGCCATGCGGCCACCTCCTCGTTTGCCTCCGCCTTTAGGCCGGCCTCGTAGTGTGCAGCAGCCTCCTGAGCTTTGCCTTGCTCCGTGGTGGCACGTGCAACGAGTCCATCGATTACGGCCACGTCTCGCGCGTTCGACTGCAGCCACAGCTGACGAGCGTCCTCACGAACGCACGCCTCCTGGTGCTGTTTCTGCCTCTGGTAGGAGCGAGCCTGCTGGATGGAAAGTGCTGCGGCTGCCTGGCGGGCGGCGAGAAGGCGCTCCTTGCGCATGGCAGCCTCACGTTGCTGCCGCTGTACCAACACCGACACCATATTGAATGAACGCGACTAACAGAGCTAAAAGGTGCGTATGGGGACGGGTCGCAGCCGTCTGGTGGGGGGGGGGGGCGTGTCACTGTGTGTGTATCAGAACAGCGACATTTCTGTGGGGATGGTGAGTATGAGGGAGGCGGAGAAGAGGAGTAGAAGTTGGTGACTCACAGAGCACACGAGAAGCGCTTGCAACCACACATGCACGGAAAGGTGCGGCCGCAGCTCCCTCTTCGGCAAAGAAGGTGCACGTCCATTGCTGGAGCACAAATGCCCCAGCAATGGACGACGGGGAACAGAGGCCCGTTGAAGCACTACCCTGAGTGGCAAGAGCCTCAGGAACGTTGCGAGGCGCACGCGTTTGTGTACCCTCATCATGGAGCTGGTAGAGATGTTAGCATGGGTCTTCGTGTGCTGGCGAAAACAAGTAGCCTCCACCGCAGGTGATCAACGGAGGAGGAGCTCAGAGCTGTTAGCAGCCTTTTCCTCTCCTCGTCACGAGTAGGTGCGCTGTGCTACATGAATGCCGCAGGCGCGTTCTCAGGCAACAGGATTGATTCGTCGAAAAGAGGCAGTGAGGGTGAGAGCGAGGCGGCCGTGGCAGGGGTAGCTCGCGAGTAGAGGACAGTAGCAGAGGAGGCGGAGTACGCCGAAGAGGACACTCCTGGCGGGGAGGGCTCCGGCGAGCTGACCGATGGGGCCTTCTTCACACCGCCAGCTGCTACGGCCGAAGCGGCAAGTACAGAAGACGACGTTGAACTGGAGAGACTCACCAGAGCGCTTTGTAGCTGCTGTGCGGAAGCGTTGAGCTGCCTCAAGAAGGCTTCTACGTGCGCCTTGGCGGCTGCGAGGGCTTCACGCCGATGCTGCTGCTCACTCGATGCCGCAGCAGTAGATACTAACCGCTCTTTATCCAGTAACGCTGCCTCAAGTTTTTGTGCGTAGTTGCTGGCCTGCTGCTGGGCCTCGGCGGCCTGCGTGAGTCGCGTGGTCCACATCTTCTCCTGGCTCGTATGTACGTCTGTAAGTTGCGCGTGCGCTTCCTGCAGATGATGTAGTGCAGTGACGGATGCCTGGTGCTCGCGGGTGCGGTTGGCAAGTTGTGCCTGCAGGGCCGTTTGCATCTCTGTAAGGACAGCACACTCTTGGCGCAGCACCGCCGATTCCTGCGCACTGCTGGTCATTCGTGCATTTGCCTCGTCTAGCACACTCTCCGCCTCTCGCACAGTGTTCTGTGCCTCAGTCCACCGCTCCTGAAGAGTGCGCACCTGCTGACTCTGTTGCCGCGCCACAAGGAGCAGGAAGCTGATGAGCCTCGCGTCCGCCTGCACAACCTCATCGAAGTGCGTCTGGAGGCGGCGCAGCTGCCGGCCCCATTGATGTGCATCAGCAATACGAGACGCACCGGCAGCAAGTGGCCCGTCGTCAGGGTGTGCCTCGCTGTCTGCGTCAGCATGCCTGGTGCTGGGAGGTGTGGGAGGCAGGCAACGGCGCAGCTGCTGCTGCACTTCGTCAAAGCTCCCGACAGCACGTTGACTGATGTTAAGCAATTGCTCCTGCCAGTACAGTGCCTGCGCTGCGATAAGCGGACTCGCTGCCGGGGAGGGTCTAGGCGGCGAGCGGCACGGCTTTCCAACCTCCTTGCTGTCTCGTGTCAACGTGGTCGGTGGGCACTGCAGTGACGTACTCCTTTGCGGGCGTAGCGCCTGGAAGTGGGTGAGTTCCTCCTGGGTGCGACTCCGCTCCGTACGCAGCTGAACCCGCTCTGCGCCCTCTGCGGAACCGTTTCCGGCGCACAGCACACGGTGGTACGCCGGATTGGACCCCTCTCTCTCGCTCCGCCGCGATGCCTGAACCAGATCCTCTAGAGTGTGCACGTTCTGCTCCATGCGGTGCATCTGCTCGCGGTGGCGCTCCTCTCGCGCTTGGGCGTGTAGCTGCGTCTCTGTGAGCAGTCGATGCGCCTCTTCCAGCCTCGTCTCGGCTTGCACAAGCTCTGCAGCGAGTGTAGCGTTTTGCTGAGCGCACTCTTCGAGTTGTTCGCGCTGTTCGAGCACCCGCTGGCGCAGCGCGTCGGTGTCTCGATTGGCCGCAGCGAGCGCGTCCTTTGCCGCATGGAGCTCATCGGAGTGGACACGGCTTTTGATGATCGGCATTACACAGGCCGCGCGTGGGTGGAGAGGGAGAGGGGGCGGAGGCGGCAGTGCTGAGATGGAGGGGAGCGAGGGCTACCGTGGGTATAAGTCTATGAGGCCGTATGTATGTGAGTATGTACGAAAGAATCCATGAGAGCGCCCCTATGGATGTGTGTGTGTGTGTGCGTGTATGGAGTATGCACTAATGGGCTGAAACTTTTTTTTTTTTTGGGAGGGAGGGAGGGAGGGAGGGGTGTGAGGGCGCTGTCTCTGAGGGTCTCTGGCGTCAGTGTGGGTGCACACAGAAGGCCACAGAAAATCGCAGAGGCACAATCTATGGGGGGAGGGGGCTGCCTCTTTCTCTCGCAAAACTCGTAAAACGAAATGAGCAGAAAAGAGAGGAGAGTGGCGCCATGACGGCAGCAGCACGAAGTCGATAGTGACAGAGAAGACCGCTCGAGGCACAGACATCTGCAACAGCGCACAACACAGGCGCCTCTGCGCACACATTTGGCCTTGCAGACGCGTCTAGGGGTGTTGCATAGAGGCATCCGTGGGGGTGCGCCTTGTCGCTTTCTTTCCGTGTAAGAGAGCTGAAACATAACCAAAAAAGTGCGCGCATCCGCACCCCATCGCGTAATACTGAAGTAGCAGCACTACACATCGCCGCCTCCACCATCTCTTCCAAGCCCGCCACTGACTTTTGGAGCGGGGGTCATGCGAGGCACATCAGCACACATCCGCATGAATCGAGAGGGGGAGGAGTAGAGGGAGGGGGGGGGTGGCCGTTGGTACACAACACGAGCGCAGCATTCGCTTCTCTTGTGTTTCCTTTTGGTGGCGCACACACGTGCGGGGGGAGGGGGGGGGTTGAAGTGTAGCGTACATGTGAAACAACAGAAAATGGTGAGATGGGGCATAGAGAGACAATGGGAAAGGAGAGGACGCATAGAGTCTATCAACATCATCCTCAACAGCACAGGTGAGTGGGTTGACCATCCCTCACGTGCGGCTGACCATCGACACACTTACTCAGTCGCCGACCCCTCTCCCTTCAAACCAGCTGCCCCTCCCCCATCCACCGCTAGCAAGCCTTCTTTGTCTTCTTCGCAGCCAAGCTCTCCTTCTGCCGCTGCGCTTCCTGGTCCGCCAGCATCTGCAGATGCTCCGTCATCTTGTCTATAAACATTATGTCCTTGGAGCCAGTTGCATCCTCCGGGCTTGGGCCTAGCTCAACATGCAATCCGTCAGTCTCTCCCACCGCGATGGTCAGCGTGCGCCGGTGATCAGCCGAGCCAACGCAGCCGGCCACGTTGAGGGACTTGAGAGTGCGCGTCTCATGGATAAGCCGCACCACCGCGTCTACTGCCTTGGGGCCGAGGCGGTTTGCCTCACAGTTCAGCAGTAGCAGGTGCGTGTTCTGCAAAGCCGCCGTGATAATGGCGGTGGCACCGACGTCGGTGATTTTGTTTTCAGACACGTCCAGGCGTTCGAGTGAGGGGAGATCGGCCTTGATGATGGCCGCCACACTCGCCGCTCCCTCATCGCCAATCCAGTTGTCGCTAAGGTTGAGAGAGCGCAAGGTGCAGCTGGCGATCACGGCGGCGTCCGTTAACTGACGCTGCAGCGCCTGCACCCCTTTGAAGCCGATCGTGTTGCAAGCGAGGCTCACGTCCTGCACGATGGATGAGCTCGCCACAAGTCGGCCAACTGCTTCGGCGCCGGGGCAGCTGATGGAGTTGCGGTACAGGTTCAGCGTTGTCTGGGTCTTACCGCCGTGACGCTGCAGTGCCTCGCAGAGGTATACGGCACCCTCGTCCCCGATAGCGTTGGCGGCTAGTTCGTAGACGCAGAGTGGGTTGCGCTCGTAGGCCCGCATGAGGCACTTCGTGCCGTTCTCTCCGACAGTGTTCCACGAGAGGTCCACGCGGGTCAAGTCGCGGTGGCATGCCGCGGCGTTGCCCATGGCGAGGAGGGTATCATCACCGAGCCTGTTGCCCATGAGAACGAGGGTAAACAGCGTACGATTCCATTGACCGGGCTGGCCAGAAGGGCTGACGTTAGGAATGAAAGCGCTCGCCAGTGCGATGCCGCCGGCGTCTGTCATGTTGTTGTGCGACAAGTTCAAGTACTGCACATGGGTGTTGCCACGCAACATGCTGGCGATCGATATCGCACCATCATCGCCTAGCTCGTTGTGGCTCAGATCGAGGAAGGTGACGTACGTATTCCTGAAGAGAGCCGTGCCCACAATAAGGGCGCCACGTGGCCCGAGAGCGCGGCCGGCAAGGTCCACGCGCGTCTCCTGCAGCACCGACCTCCACCTCTTCTTGGTGTAGAAGCCAGTGGACTTCTCGCCTTTCGTGCCCGGCGCGGGCACTTTGTCTTTTTTCCTTCGTGCACTCGCCGGCATCCGGCGGCGACGTATTCTTCAGCTCTGGAGAGAATGTGCTCCCGAGGAGCGCGATAGTGGGTGGTGCTGTGAGGGAACCGCGGGTAATGTCGCCAAGCCAGAAGAGTCTTACTTACGTCAGGGCGCAGGCGCGACCGGTGTGGAGGTGCACTTTGCATTACAGGCGAGTCCGTCCATCAGCTCGGTAACAGTGGTGGAAGGAGAGAGCGAGAAACGTAGAGGAAAAAAAAATTGAGGGTGAAGTACGAGAGGGTGCGTACACAACGACGTGGCAATCCATACGCGTCCTCAAGAGTGTGGAAGAAGTCAGTGTGGACGATCTGTATGCTACAGAGTGGCAGACAACACACCGACAACCGGTTTGGGGGGCTCACGTCTACCCCTCGGAAGAGGAGGAGAGAGCTCGGCATTACTACACGCACACACACTGACAACTGCTAATCCACCGGTATGCGCCTCAGGCCGCCAGCGGCACAGCACGCCTATACGCAAGTGGCTCACAGCAGTCGTGAGAGAGGCAAGGGGCCGGGGAACACCTGGACGCCTTCTCGCTTTACCTCGACACGACACTCGTTGTTTTTTTTTTCGACATTTTACTGTGGTTTCACTTTAGGCGCTGCTCTCTTATTGGCTGCTTAACCGAAGCAGGAGGACGGAGCGACTGGCCCCTGCCAACCCCCCTCCTCCGCATGAGAAGTGACTTCGAAGCCTTTTCCCTTAACGCGCCGAAGCACAAGATAGCGCGAACACACACACACACACACACACACACACACGAGACACGAAAATGAGCAACTCAAATCCAACGACACCAGAGAGCGAGTGAGCAAGAGAGAGAAAAGGGGTCAGAGGAGTGCCGAGAGAGCTCGCGTTCGGCAGGAGGAACGAGGAGAGCGAAAGGGTATGTCAGTGGCCCTTTCCTCTGCCCAGCGTGTCCCATCCTCTGTCATGCAACAAGAGCTAAGCACCACCCCGCCTGTCAGAGGCCCCATCGCGTGGTGGGGGAAGCAGCCGTGGACACACGGGGCGGCACTGCGTACTCAGCCACCAGAGCACCGCCCCTGCGTCAGACTCTACCCACCCACCCCACCGCTTCGCAGGTCGCCCCACAGCAGCTTCCGCTATGCCGGTCGCCACGTGGTGCATTCTTCAGCGTGGTGCAGGCTCCCCAGCAGTAGGCAGCCAGGACCGGGTGAGACACATTCCAGTCACGCTGACACTCGGCTCATCCTACGGGCGACACAGCCGTCTTCACTGCCGCAGGTCGACCCGACGCAGCACCATCCAGGGCCTGACCGCCGACATCCGTAGCGGCGCATCGCTCTGACCGCCCTAGGTCGTAGGCGCTGGGCCCTGTCACCGCCAGCAGCGGCTCGGCATCGGCAGGGAGAGGGGCTGCTCGGCCTCCCCACCGAGGGCGAGGGGTGCTGCACTCTGAGGTGCACGCACTGAAGTGTCCCACGCCATCAGGAGAGAGGAGAGGTGAAGCGCAGGAGAGGAAAGCGCACACACTCGCGAGCAAAGGGTGCTCATCACACCTGTTTGTCGTCGCTAAAAATGAGCGCATCAGCGCCTCAGTAGCGGCGCTGGAAACCGCCGCCACGACCGCCGCCACGACTCCCGCCATAGCCACCACCGTTGCTGAAGCCGCCACGGCCGCCACCACGACTTCCGCCATAGCCACCGCCGTTGCTGAAGCCGCCACGGCCGCCACCACGGCCGCCACCACGACCTCCGCCATAGCCACCGCCGTTTCCGAAGCCGCCACGGCCGCCGCGACTGCTGTTTAGCTCGCGCGCAATGATTGGGGGGAGGGACTCGATGCGCTGGAAGGTGATACCGCGCATTGGTGTGTTCATGACACTCTCGGCAAACTGTTCCAAGACGTCAAACACGCAACCCGGGTCGTCCTGCAGCAGTGTGATGTCGCGGCATCGCATGAACGTGTCATCGCCGAGGTTGTTGCGGAGGATACTGCAGTACACTGGAATGGGCAGCGGGCGATCGGACGTCATCTGCACTGTCACGTACCCTGGCGTTCCAGTAATGAGACCGCGCGTGGTGATGTTGGACGTGTAGCCGCTCATTACGGCGAGCGCTGAGGCCAGGATCTCGACCGGGTCCGCGTCCTTCAGCAGCTCGGCTGCCTGCTCCATGAAAAGGTTGGTTGCACGGCGCTCCACACGCGCCAGGTCCTCAGCGGCGTCCCGTGCAACGGCCTTCAGAATCTCCTCACGCGTGGGAGCCGGCAGAACGTCGAACTTCATCTTCGCGTGGCGCTCGATGCGCTCGACAACGTACTCCTCGCGCGGCTGGTAGAGCAGCACGCACACGCCCTTGCGGCCAGCGCGCCCGGTACGCCCGGCGCGGTGAATGAAGGCGTCGATGTCGCTGGGTGGGGCGCACTGGATGACGAGGTCCACCATGGGCAGGTCAAGGCCGCGGGCAGCCACGTCAGTGGCGATGAGGACGCTGAACTTGTTGTCTCGGAAGCTCTTCATGGTACTCTCGCGCTGCTCCTGCTGCATATCCCCGTGGAGGCACTGCGAGTCCAGTTTAGTGTTGTTGATGGAGAGGTCGTGACAGTCCTTCTTTGTGTTAGTGAAGACAAGGGTGCGGCCGTGGGCACCACTGTACACCTTGATGAGGTCAGCCAGCATCGAGGAGATCTCGCTGAAGTTGCATTTTCGGCGATAGAACTTGATCGTGCTGGCCGTGCGCACCGCCTCCTTGCCGACCATGTCGATGAACTCCTTGTCCTTGGCGATGAAGGAGCAGGTGTGCACCCACTCCGGCACCGTCGCGGAGAAGAGCAGCGTCTGATGCACTGTCTTCTCTGCACTGGTGGAGCCGTTCTGCTCTGCCACCTGCGACAGCAGCAGCTCGATGTCGTCCTTGAAGCCGATATCCAGCATGTGGTCAGCCTCGTCGAGGCACGCCATCACGACGCGGTCAAAATGCAATGTGCCTTTCTCCAGGAAGTCCTTCGCACGGCCGGGGGTGGCCACGACGATGTCGACGCCGCTGCGCAGCACACGCTCCTGATTTGCGTAGGCGACGCCGCCGTATAGGGCTGTCACGATGAGCCCGCAGCTAATCCCGCAGAGTACATCCTGCACCTGTATGGCCAGCTCGCGAGTGGGGCAGAAGATCACAGCAGCCGGGCCGCGACCCCGGGTGAGGTGGCTCTGCAGCTTCAGGAGACGTTCCACGATCGGGATACCGAACGCCAGCGTCTTACCGCTGCCGGTTCGGGCCTGCACAAGGACATCCGCGTTTCGCATGATGGCGTTGAAGGTGAGGGCTTGGACGGGAAACATCGACTCGATGCCGCGCGACTGCAGTGCCTTGACGACGATTGGGTTCATCTCGAACTCCGAGAAGGGACGTGCCGTGGCGGCGCAGCCGTTGTTCGGCATCTCTCCGTCCTTCACCTCTGCACGAGTCGCCGCCGCCGCTGCTGCAACCTTGGAGCTCTCATCTGTGCGCTGCCGCTTCTCTGCGGCAATGTCGTTGTGGTGGTCCGACGCCTTGGTGTGAGTCTTCGACACCTTCACTGGCTCATCGTCGTCGCTACTATTGGTGAACTTCGTGGTGTGGTGCGACTTGGCCTCGTCGCTTTCCTCGCGCGCCCGACGCGGCATTGTGTCTGGCTAGAATGCTGTCCGTGTAAAATTTGAGGAGTGGAAGGAGGGACGGAGTTCGGGTGTGCGCTGATAACTGGCAGTATGGGGTCGATTGATTATGGATAGGCTGACGTGGCGGTGGCGGCGGTGAGGGGGAGAGGGAGGAGGCCGGGAGTGAGGGCAACGGTAGCGCTGAAGTTCGTTCTCTCCAAGCAAACAAAGGGAGAACAACTCCGTGCGCGTCGTGAAGAGAAAGAGGAGGGCGTGGAGAGAGAGAGGGCAGGGCGAGGTCAGTGTGAGGTGTGCCGGTGGCGCGCGCATACACGTGCTTGATATTCCCCCCCCCCCCACACACACACATACAGAGCGACAAAGAACGAGAGATCGAGGGATAACAGCCTGGTGTTGGAGTCCTCAAGCGATCCTCTCGGATGTTGACAGACGAAGTCGAATAGGGACAGCGAGGGGGATGGAAGAGGAGAGTTTGACGCTGAAACGATGCTGAACACAGTACATGTGCGCGCGCCTCTGTCTGGGCGTCATGTATGCATCTCTCCCGCTTTTCCCGTTTCGTGATCGTTGTTGGCCTCTGGAGAAGGTCGATGGGGATGACTGCAGGAAGGGAAAGCGAAGCGATGAATCCTGCGGAAAAAGAGCGACAAGAAGGGCCCATCGTGACTCGACGACTACCAACACACACACACACACACACACACACACACACACAAGACGCAAAGGGGGCGGAGGAGAGCGGCACGGCAAAGACGCCAAACACAACATGAAAGCGGAAGGAGGAAGTCAGTGCGCTAAGCGGCAGACTTGCAACCTACAAAAAGACAAAGACGAAATGAAAAAGAGAGGCGGCGGTGCACACGCGTGTTCAGCGGTGTGTGCGTGTGTGCGCCAAAGACACCTCCTTTTCCTCTGCCCAGCGCGTCCCATCCTCTGTCATGCAACAAGAGCTAAGCACCACCCCGCCTGTCACAGGCCCCATCGCGTGGTGGGGGAAGCAGCCGTGGACACACGGGGCGGCACTGCGCACTCAGCCACCAGAGCACCGCCCCTGCGTCAGACTCTACCCACCCACCCCACCGCTTCGCAGGTCGCCCCACAGCAGCTTCCGCTATGCCGGTCGCCACGTGGTGCATCCCTCAGCGTGGTGCAGGCTCCCCAGCAGTAGGCAGCCAGGACCGGGTGAGACACATTCCAGTCACGCTGACACTCGGCTCATCCTACGGGCGACACAGCCGTCTTCACTGCCGCAGGTCGACCCGACGCAGCACCATCCAGGGCCTGACCGCCGACATCCGTAGCGGCGCATCGCTCTGACCGCCCTAGGTCGTAGGCGCTGGGCCCTGTCACCGCCAGCAGCGGCTCGGCATCGGCAGGGAGAGGGGCTGCTCGGCCTCCCCACCGAGGGCGAGGGGTGCTGCACTCTGAGGTGCACGCACTGAAGTGTCCCACGCCATCAGGAGAGAGGAGAGGTGAAGCGCAGGAGAGGAAAAGGAGGGACTGTTGAGAACGTCGGCAGCGAAGCAAGAATGCAAGCGAAGGAGCAGCACAGGGAGAGAGAGCGGCAGCTAAGCACACCCCTCTGGTAGCAACTACACTCAGGCGAATGCCGCGCATCTGTTTCTCTTCTCGCATGTCGGCTTGTCTGTCCCTGTGTGGCACAAAGTGGCCTACCCAGCACCCCAGAATCAAGAGAGAGAAAGACAAGCAGCAAACGACACGAAAGATACAGCAGTGAAACAGAAGACGGAAGGTGATCGCTGGCCCCTCGCCACTATAACCTCCCCCCATCTCCGCGTGCGCCGCTTTCTCATGAGTGCTCAACCCCCTCCTAGAGATGCACCTCTCAGCGCACGGCCAAAAACACGCTCACTGAGTACACGACGCTTATCTACCCAGACATCCCCTTGCCCGCACACGCGCAGAGCGGGAAACAGACAGACATAGACGTACATATCCTACGCACAGGTACAACACAGCGCACCTTCAACAAGGGCCAAGAGAGGGGGGACGGAGAGGAGAAGGCGGAGCGGGACACACGCGGCGCGCACAGGAGAGAGGACGGAAACTCTAAAGAGGTCGAACCGGTCGCAGAAAATCATAAATAGCGGCGAACAACAACAGCACAACAATTTAGGGGCACTGAAGAGAGAGAGCGCGAAGGAAAAGCGCACTGTGTACCATCGCACACGTGCGCCACGCTTCCCTCCTCCTTGTGTGCGTGTGGCTTCTCTGAAGTCCAAGTGGGACACCCAAGCAGAGCCTTAAAACATCCGCTACATACCCATGCCTGATGCGATCCTCACCACTTTTTCTCCCCGGATTGCACTTACGCAGTACGAGAGAAGTCTGCGTCAAGTTGAGGACAGTGCCGCGTTTCCCCCCCCCCCCCCCCCCGCCCGCTCCAATTCGCCCACACACACGCACGCACAGAAATACCCACGCGGTGGAAAGCAGTAGCGGTGAAGTGGGAGTAGGAAAGAGAAGGATGTTGCCCATCTCCCCCAACTTTGGAATTCCTCCGTCACCTGGCGACTCCGCGGCCCTCACGCAAAGTCAAAATAACCGGACTCTGCTGTCCGGGAGGCTGTCGTGGTGCTGCTGCCACTCGCGAAAGCCGCCATATTGGTGCCGAATGGGACGCTAACGCACCGGCTGTTCGGCGTACGCAAGCCATTGTGGCTGGCCACTGGACCCGATGTCGTTGTTGTCTCTTCCTCGCTGTAATACATCGCTGCCTCGGTGTCACGCATCGCCTCGAAGGCTTGCGTCATCGCCCCACGCTCACAGATACTCGACTCCAACGGGTTACCTGGTGTCGGCTGTGCCTCTTCCGCTGACATAGGTAGCAAGGAGCTGCCGTAGATCTTAAACCATGGGTACTGCAGTGCCTCCGCCGCTCGTGGTCGGGAGACAGCGTCGAAGTTAAGAAGTGCCCTGTTGAGGTCGATTGCCTCGGCGCTGATGCCGGCCCATCGAGGTCCCTCGAAGCTGAGCGAGTTGCGCATTTCCATCACTAAGTTTGCCTTATTGGCAAAGTTCTTGAAGGGCAGCGCGCCGCTCAGCATAACGTACATGATGACACCTGCAGCGTACACGTCGAGGCGAGAGAGTAACTTCTTTGTCGTGGACAGCTGGGCACTCTGCGTGATGGACTGCACTGTCTCCGGGGCAGCGTACTTGAGCGTGCCGCACGGCGTCGCCAGCATCGGGCTGTCACAGTCCAGTGACTCGACCGACATGTTTGGCAGCGGCATCGACCGCTGACGCTGGAAGTGCGTGGCTAACTCACGCGAGATGCGCGGCCGCTGCCGCTCGCAGCTGCGGACAAGTCCAAAGTCCACGAGAACGACTCGAAACGGAGTCTCCTGCGTTGTAATGATGACGTTCTCGGGCTTGACGTCGCGGTGGACAATGTGAAGTGTGTTGTGCAGGTAGGCGAGCGCGCTTAGCAGCTGCCGCATTACACTCAGCACCATCGCCTCCGTGAACTTCTGCTCCTTGAGGGCCTGGAAGAGCTCCACGCCCTCGACATATTCCGTGACAATGACGACGTAGAGTGGCGTCTGCACACACTCAATAAAGCGCACACAATTTGGATGCGCCGTCTGGCGAAGAGCATGTACCTCGTTGATGACATCACGCACAAGCTTGTCGCTGGAGAGGTTCCGCTTGGCGATCATCTTGAGCGCCACCGTCTCATTCTCCTTAACGACATCGCGATTCATTGTGCTAACAGCCTTGAAGACGGTGGCAAACGTGCCTTCGCCAAGGAAATCGTAGATGTCATCGAGCATGTACAACTCCCCGATGTCCTCGATCAGTGGAAAGGGGAGAGTAGTCATGATGGGCAGAAACGAGAGCAAAACAAGAGCAGACAAGAGATCGAAAGGAATACATAACCATAGGAAACACACACACACACAGCCACATACGCAGCGAGAGCGACACTCAGGCGCAAGCACGTCGAGGCCAGAGAGAGAGAGAGAGAGAATGGTGCGTTGGTAACAGACTGAGAAGGGCAACGACGAGAAGAGAAAACGAATTACCTTTGCAGCTATGGAAGCGCGCTCTCCAGCCAACACAACGGCAGATAGGCGCACAGGCGTACACACGCGCAAAGAGGTGCCCTCGCTGCCTCTCCCTCAGAGGGTGCGATCCGCTCTGCTTTATACGAAGGCCGAAGCAGCCGGGAAACCGTCCACGTGCTCGCCCACCAATACGCCCACCTAAGGTGCCTAGGTGATGGAGAAGAGAGAAGAGACTGAGCAGCACAAGAAGAAGCGTTTGCGCGATGGCAGCGTGGATTGGATATGCGTGCACACAGTTGCTGCGCAAGTCACAGTAACGCCGTCAATCGTATCGGCCGCAACGGCGAGGTGCAGAACAAAATAAAAGGTAAAAATGACACGGCGCCTTGGTCGACTTCGGGATAGAGAGAGAAGGCAGCGCTGAGTAGAGAGAGGAGTGGAGTCCGTGCGTGCGTGTGGGTGTGTGGGTGTCGGTGGAGGGGGGACGATCAGTAACAGCGGCAACACGAGCTCAACAGAAAAACAGCCGAAAAGAAAGGTTCAGAATAGGGAGAACGTGAGCGGATGAAAGGGTAGTGGTGGTGGTAATCGTCGTCGTCGTCACGCTGGATGAGTCGACCGAGTATTCAGAGACGAGTACCAGAGGTAAACCACCGTTGTGTTTGGAGGTATGAAGCGGAACGGTGGAGGAGGGAGAGAAAGTGCGAGAGAGCGAGAAGGGCGTCGCTTGTCGACATGATGTAATGAGGGGAGAGGAGCGAATCAACGAGTAGGTGGTGCAGAGCGCTCGAAAAAAGGGAAGGGTGGTGCAACGAAGCACGAAGAGAAGTACCCGAAGGAGGGGAGCAGAGAGTGGAGGAGTGCGTGCGCGTGCGTACGGGAGAGGGGGAGATGCGAGGGGGGAGGGAAAAGGGAAGGGATGGTGGGGTCAAGGCACGCCTCCTCACCATCACAGCACGTAAACTGAAGAGACAAACTAACGGCGAATGGGGTGTCGCTGCTCTGTGAAGTTGCCGTCGCAGCCCCCCCCCCCCCCCCGTCCTGCAACCTCCACTCCAGAGAGAGGGAAGTGGGGACAGAAGGAGAGCAAATGGGGAAAGCAGCAGGGAGAAGGGGGGCGACATGCAGTGCTCAACCTCAGTGCTAAGCATACATGCATATGTAGGGGCATACGCGTACGCACAGCGGTGTTATCTTGATTTTGGTTTTAAGTGCTAGCTGCGATGGAAATATAGCGCTTGGGCACCACCCAAGACACCGCCATCACCTCTGTCGGCTACCCTTTCCTGTGCTGGTTGAGCAGTGGAACAGTGAGAGGTTGCAGATGCAAGACACTCGCATCAACGACGAGAGATTCATTCACCGTGCGCAACTCAGCGACCAGGGGAAAAAGAGAGGAATGCCATGGAGGTTTTTCTCTGTGTGTGTGTGTGTGAGGAGGGGAGGGGCCCTGAGAAACTACCCCAACTACTGACTTCGGAGTGTGAGGAGTAGCTGGCGAAGGGTGAGGAAAAGAAGAGGACGTCGACGGCATGCAGAACAGAAGATCTCACCGGCTGTGCAAGCAGTGGGCAGTGTACGAAGGGCGGTGAGGGGAGGGGAGCTGGTGAGTGAGCAAAGAGGCGTCAAACGCTGCCTGCCTGCTGTACTACCTTCTCTGCAAAGTCCCGGTAGTACTTGCGGGAGTAGTCATAGGAGGAGAGCAGCCGAGTCGCGTCCGGTGTCGTTGCGCCGCTCTTTGCAGCCGCCAGCGCGATCACCTCCTCGTTACGCTGCTTCGGGAACTCGCGACGGCGCCGCTCTACGCCACTCTCGACGACTTCGACGAGCTCATCATAGGGCAGCCACCGCTGGAATACCTGGGATGGGTTCTTGCGGGTGTATGGCACCACCAGCTTCGCTTCCTCTAGGTGCTCCATCATGAAGGCCGCATAGGGCTCACAATCGGTGAAGAGGACAACACCGCGAGGGTCTGTGGGCCCCTCCCGCACACGCAGCACATGGTGGGCCGCGCAGTAGAAGTCGAAGTGCACAAGACGCCGGTGACTGCCACGCTTGGACCAGAACGGCACCGGCATTGGTACCACCGCCACGTCCGCTGTCTCCGGCTGCAGCACCTGCAGACACGCAAACATCGACTCGCAACGTAGAAAGAAGAGGCGGTTGGCGAACGCCGGGGTGAGCGCTGTGGCAGCCACCATCAATTCCTTCAGCGAGGGGTCCACGACGAGGAAGGAGTGTGCTGTGTCGGCGAGAAGTTGCCGCGTGAGGTATGCAGTGCTTCGGCAGCCGAATACGACAACGCGTCTCTCACCCGCAGCCTGCCAAGGCGCTAAGAGCTGCTCTTGAACCCCAGCGACAGCACCAGATTCAATGAGCTTTGCTCGCAGTGACTGTCGCGCGGCACCGCCGCTTACACACGGCAGTACTGCCATGTTGTACTGGTCGTAGTAGAGGGCGCTTTCCACATCGTAGGTGCTTCTCACCGTGATTGCGCCCCTGGCGTTCGCTGCGACGCCTTCGTCATGATCCCGCAGAAGGCGCTGCAGTGAGTTTCTCTGTCGGGTGCCATCGCCGGCCCCTACGACGGCAAGTCCGACGGCCGCCACTGCCGCCCTCTGTCGTGAGGAGCGGCGCAACATGTATCGAGAGCGACAATACCGAATACAGCTTACACACCCGCGCCAACCTCAAGAGTCTGTCGCAGGGATGAGGGAGAGAGACCACAGAGGGGGGAACGCAGGACTTTAGGAGAAGCTGTAGGAGGATTGGAGAGTAGCGGAAGGAGCAGCACAAGAGCGTCGCACCCCTCTCTCATGAAATCCACTCTCGCTAGTGGAGAATTAGTGTCCCTCTCTCCTCACGCCTGAAACACTGCGGAGCTTTCGTTCTTAACGCTCCTGCAATGGCGGGTTGTTTCACGCTGCTCAGCAGCGCAGAATAAAGAAGTGGCAATGGCACGCGTGCGAGCGACGGGGTAAAGCGCGAAAGAAAAGAAATTTGAGCTCACCCACACCCACACCCACACGCACACGCACACTCCCCGAAGAACGAGCGGCATCCGTGAAAGAGATGGCGAGGTGGGAAAGGGTAGAAGAGAAAGGACAGAGACGCGGGGAAATGAAAGCGGTGACGCACAGAGAGAAGAGAGCAGACGCATGACAGACAGAGGCGTCAGAGGGGATAAGAAGAGTAGGGGGAGCTGAGTACTGATTCCCCCCTTCACGTCCGCTACACAGCACACGGCAGTACAGACTATGGAGACAGAGAAAACGTGGTACTGCGCTGAGACGAAACACACACCTTCTCGAATGCGCACATGTGAGCGATTGCATCAGCCTCCTTCATTGCTTGTTTTTTTTTTTTACGTGATTGCGCTTGAGTGAAGATGCCTTCACTCCACCTTCCCTTCTTGTATAGCGCCGCGCGTTCTGAGGAAGGCGGTGTAGAGCGAAGAGGGTCGGTGCGTCTCCTCCATTGGGCTGTCCCACCATTGCTCTCAACGTCTGCTGTTTGCCGTGCCCATGACGGTCGCAGCGGCATCGAGCACGCCCAGTACATGCCGGTGGAGTATGAGAGAACTGCCAGGCCCCGTCCTCTGGCACGCTTTCGAAGGGCTTGGCGCGTGTGTCGCTTCTACTGGCACTGAAAGGGATCGCTGATTGGATGCAGACGGCTACGTGCCCACTGCTGCACCTCTGCGGCGCTAGACGCAGCAGCAACATGCGTCGCGTGCTTCAGTTGCAGCTGAGAGCCACGATTGAAGCGGGCACGGTAGTAGCGGCTAGCGTACTGAGCATCATGTTGAAGCTGCTTCGCCTCATCACAGGCGGTGGGGAGGTGCTTCAGCAGTAATCCTACTTCATCTACCCGGCTAAGCTCTGACTTAGGTGGGGTGATGCCTTCAATTATGAATCGTGCCGTGGGGACGGCAGGGACAGTGATGGGCTGGTGGTCGAACGGGGTATTGAGCAGGAACTGTAGGCACAGCAGCCGACACGTCTGCATGGCGGACGTGTCGGCCCAAAAGGCCGTTGGATGTTGTCGTTTCTCCGTCTCTGTGGTCCCTCTACTCGTCCCACACACGCGCGTGGCCGGATGGAATGGGGGGAGGGGAGAGGGGCAGCCGAAGAGCACTGAGGTAGTTAAGTTTCACAAAACACGCACCGGGCCACTGCTGCTGCGTATATATATATATGTGTGTGTGTGTGGGTGTGTGGACGTGCGTGAGAGGAAGAAAGGATGAGGCATGGACAGGCTGAGAGGGACTGGAGAACGTATCGCAGCGACGCCGACAGTGGCAGTGGAAGAGAGTTTAGGCCATACTCTCTGTGTCATTCTCTACAACGCAGTCTCTTCGTTAAATCAGCTGCATTGGCGTCGTTAGTTGTGTCAGAAGTGGCACGACTGGACTTCTTCGCGAAGTCCGTGAAGCGCACATGCGCACTCGCTGACCGCAATGCGAACGATGCCATGCACACGCGTCTTTCAGCGCACGACAAAGTACGCACGCAGGGGGGGAGTCTGATTGACTTTTTCATACTCGGTGCTTCACTATGGGTCACTTCTAGCATGGCTCTTGGTGCGAGTGGTTGACAGAGAAGCGGCGTTGAGTTTTGGCACCACTCCCGCAGTCCTCTCCTTTCCGATGCCACTTGTGCACTCACTGCAGTGCGCGTCTCTCTCGCTCTGACTATGTATGCGTGAGTGTAAGACCCTACGACTCTTGGGCTTTTAAGATCTGCGAGGAATTGCTTGACATTGTCGGCGTCGACTGTCGTTCTCCCCCCCCCCCTGACACGGATCCATGTGCACACGTAATACAGTGCCTCTACTGTTTACCTCCCTCACAATGCTTTCGCTCTCTTCTTTGACTGAACGACAGGGCGTTGACCGAGAAAAGCATCAGCCATGCGAAGCACCAACGCACGGGCAGAGAAACACAGAGCCACACACACACAGAGGGAGAGGGGGAAGGAAGAAAGCGTCGCGGGGATGACCAGAAGAAGAAACATTATCAAGGGAAGAAAGGGGCAGAAACACGCAGGTCCACAACATGCATGAAAAGAGTTGGAGAGCACACAAAGGAAAACAAAGAGCGCGAGCCTTGACAGACGCCCCCTTCGAGTAGACACAGGCGCCAGTCCACGTTGTGCCATCGCGACTGCAGCCTCCCGTCCACTCCACTCCCTCGCACGACCTGCTGGTACAGGGAGAATGAAAGAGAAGGACAAGTAGGGGAGAACAGAACATCATCCGCCGCAGAAGCTGCACGTAATGGAAGAGAAGCACATAACAGTGGCGAGGGGGGGGGCGGGGGAAGGAGGGAGGCTGAGGATTTACACAAGAGGTACGCGCCTCTGACTGCACCCTTCCCCGGCCCCGCTTCGTGCCTTTACCCATACGCACACACATTCCTTAGTCCTTTTCCTCAGCCATGATTGTGTTTCTTGCGCCTTTATGAAAGCGCCACGCATTGTCCCTCTCCCTCAGAGATCACAACACTCACACATCTCTGCATTGAGGGGCGCACTTCTCGCACGGGCAATCGAGACGAGGAAAAAAAGCTACGACAGCGCTATGGGTACACGCGGCAGTGGACAGCATAGAAGGACGATGAAGCGGGTGGGGGAGAGGGAGAGGGGTACTGGGAGGCAGTAGACAAGATGAAACACACACACAGGCACAACTCAGGCGGACGCTCACGTGCAGGACATCTGACGCGCCTCAGCGGATATGGGAATACAAAGGCGCACAGATGAAGTGCAGCACGGCAGGACTCGCATCAAGGGGAGCTAAAAAGAAAAGAGAGAAAACACTACAAAGGAGAGAGAAAGAACGCAACTACAGCTCAATATGTCGACGCCCCCTAACGCACCTCCAAACAACCGTGATTGCCACCACCACTACAAAGCTGCACATTCTATCTAGCGACGACGACGACGACACGTCCGCAGCTCATTTTACGCAAACGAAGAAGAACAGAAAAAAATACACACGATTGAATAGATGCCCTGCACGTAAGAAGCAAACGACGCAACGCTCGTAGGCGTGCGTCTCCGCTTGAGTTCCTCCTCTTTGACTCGTGCTTTATTGCTTGGTGCCGGTTCTGAGAATGTCTTCACTCTCTGTGTGCTCTTCTCTGCCTCTTCCCTCAGGTAGCGTGGTGCATTCTCTTCTCCCTTCACTCGACTCCGCAGCGTCCGCTGGCTTCGTCCGCGGTAGGGAAGGGGAGATTTGGGGTGCTTTGCAGCATACGAGTGCCCTCCATCCATCCGAGGGAGAAGAATGGGGTGTGAAGAAACCAAAAGGAGGTGGCACACACACATGCAACACTCATAGGGCGAAGGACACACGCTTCCACGCAGAAGGCCCTCCTAGATACCCTCCCCACTTGGCGTCACCTCCAGCACCCTCTCTTCCCTCATCACACAAAAACTTATGCACACTTCAGACTCGCCAGCTGACGCAGCGTCACCAAGAGGACATGGGAAAGAGGTGAGGAGTGGAGGCGAGCCAAGAAGAGAAGCTCATCAATCCGAAAACAGAGACAAGCCCCGCCCACCAATGGAGAACACAACGAAACGAGAAGAAGAGGACTGAGAAGAGCCATGATCGAGCAGTCAGCGGCCCTTTCCTCTGCCCAGCGCGTCCCATCCTCTGTCATGCAACAAGAGCTAAGCACCACCCCGCCTGTCACAGGCCCCATCGCGTGGTGGGGGAAGCAGCCGTGGACACACGGGGCGGCACTGCGCACTCAGCCACCAGAGCACCGCCCCTGCGTCAGACTCTACCCACCCACCCCACCGCTTCGCAGGTCGCCCCACAGCAGCTTCCGCTATGCCGGTCGCCACGTGGTGCATCCCTCAGCGTGGTGCAGGCTCCCCAGCAGTAGGCAGCCAGGACCGGGTGAGACACATTCCAGTCACGCTGACACTCGGCTCATCCTACGGGCGACACAGCCGTCTTCACTGCCGCAGGTCGACCCGACGCAGCACCATCCAGGGCCTGACCGCCGACATCCGTAGCGGCGCATCGCTCTGACCGCCCTAGGTCGTAGGCGCTGGGCCCTGTCACCGCCAGCAGCGGCTCGGCATCGGCAGGGAGAGGGGCTGCTCGGCCTCCCCACCGAGGGCGAGGGGTGCTGCACTCTGAGGTGCACGCACTGGAGTGTCCCACGCCATCAGGAGGGAACAACTACTGCGCAAAAAAAAAAGAAGAAGCGCGTGCCATCCGGTCGTGGAAAAGGTGGGCTGTGAGCGACGGAGGCAGAGGCCGGCAGAGTGGGACGTCCAGGCCGAGTTAGGCACGTAAGCAGCAGAAGAGCAACGAAAGAGAGAGAGAAAAAAAATAAAGAACCACAACAGCCAATGACGATGGGCAGTGCAGCAACCGGTGAGGGGCGAAGAAAGCCACAGCGAAATCAGAAGCGCAGCACACATACATACACACACACATGCATTGACGAGTGAAAGAACGCAACAAGAGGCAGGCGAGAAAAGAGCAGAGGACGAAACGGATGGTGGCGGTACCCCTTGTGAGCGCCCCGGCTAAATCCGCGTGGGTGCCGAGGCGGGGAAGGGGAGGAGCGGCCGTAGGTGTGCCGGTGTGTGCAGAAGTGCAAACGTGCAGAGAAAGATTCTTGAGTGGTGACCATGCCGCTGTCTTTCTTAGCCGCCACCTCAGTGCGCATCCTCCACAACTTCCCACGCCACAGGCACAGGAGAAACCGCGCACACTCCACACGGTCTCTCTTTTTCCTCCTGTGGCTCTGTGCTGGAGCTGATGAGAGCGGCCTCACTGTGGCTTCTTCATGCGTACGACAAAGCCAGGCGCGCTCTTGGACAGCGTGCGCGGTGACACCGGGCCCTTTGTGTCTCTCTGCACCTCCTGCCGCTGCGGCTTCTTGATGGCCATGCGCATCTTTCCATTCGCCACGAAAATGCAGCCCGCACCGTTCTGGTGCCCGGCGTAGTCAGAGGTGGAGAAGATAGTGACAACGCGAGCATTGTCGGACAGCCGTAGCCCATCCGCCTTCTCCTGATGTGCACGGAAAATGTACTGGTAGTTGTACCGCTCACAGAACATGTCCACTGCACGGGAGCCGAAGGTCTTGATATCCGGACCGCGGGGGTTGGGGCCGAAGCCGTAGCGATCCAGCTGCTGGTCCGGCGGCGCAGGGTCGGACCAGAGCAGGTCGTTCACCATCATGCGCTGCGCCACATTGGTGGGGTCGGCGCACTGCACCACCGGAATGCGCGGGAAGTTCGGGTCGGACAGAATCTCGAGGCGTTTGTCTTCGCCACCCGAGTATTGAGGCAGACCACCGTGGACGCAGAAGATCTTCTTGTCAATGTCGGCGATCACTGGCAGGTACTGGAACACTTCGTTGACTGCCACCCAGACGTCCATGCCACGGTCACGGCCGAACTTGTCGAGGCATTGGTACTTGAAAGAGCTGTACCCGTATACATCCATGTCCCCGTTCACCTCGGGTGACTCGTGGTTGCCGCGAAGCAGCGTCACCTTGGAGGGATTGATCACTTTCAAGGCGAAGAGGTACATGACGCACTCCAGGGAAAAGACGCCACGGTCGACGTAGTCGCCAAGGAATAGAAGGTTCTGCATAGTGTACTTGAGCATCACGTCGTCAAAGGCGATCACCTTTTCCAGGAAGTAGCCCATGTCTGCAAAATTTCCATGGATGTCACCAAAGACCGTAATGGGCGACTTGAGGTGCACAAACAGCGGCTCCTTCGCCACCACCTCGCGGCACATGCCGCACACGGAGATAACCAGCTTGCAGAACTCCGGCAGATTGTCGTAGGTGAAACTGTTGTGCGACGGGTTAGCGGCGCGACGGATCATGTCGATCAGCCGTGTCGGGTCAACTGGTGGCTGTGTCGGCGAGTTCATGTAGTTACGCATATCCTGCAGCTGCATCATTGTGCTGTGGCTCGCCACCGCCTCGTCACCGGCGCGGGAGCGCGTGTTCGGTGCGCAACCGGCGCGTGGTGTGTCCGGCTCGGCTACACCCTTCGGACCCACCGCGTTCTGGAAGAGGTCCACAATGGTGACCGTCTGCGGCAGACTGACGTAGTCATCTTCACACAGAAGCACATTCTGGGAAAAGACGTACTTGTCCGGCAGCTGCGGGGCGCTAGAGATGGCTTGTTCATCACGGCGGCGATCCTCACGGCGGCGACTGTGGAAGGCCGGTTCGGCTAATATGACGGACTCCAGCATGTGCATGCGCTCCTCCATGCGGTAAATGGTGGAGGTAATATCCGACAGCAAGTCCGGCGACACGCGAGAGAGCCACGAGCTGCACTCCGTAGCCGACAGCTTAGCATTGCTGATGCAGTCATAGTTGGTGTTGTTCCGGCCAGCGCGGATTTCATCAGTAGTGAGGAGATCCAGCTCGACCGACCAGTCTGGTTTCAGGTTCTTGATGCGGCCCACTTTGTACAGTGCCCGTCCATCCACCGAGTCCTCCACGCGGCAGCGGACAAAGAAGCCGGACACCATCGGGAAAAGCTTGGCGCGAATTTTGTGGTGCCACTCAGAGAGCTTCTCACGGTTGATCGTGACACCCTGAATGGTCTCCAGCGAGATAGAAGACTCTGTGCGCAGCGCAACGGCGTGGTGGTGACCGCCAGGCGTCTCGATCGGCGCCTGCTGCGGGGACGGGGGGACACTAGGAGGGTCCATGATGGTAGAGGGCAACGGGCGTGCACCAGAAAAGAGGAGAGCGCCGCGCTTCTCAGTTGCAGGGATGTTGACGAAGGGGAAAGGAGGGAGATGCGACGGATACTAAACCACTAGAATAGAAAGGAGGTGAAGGCTGTGGCAAGGCGGGAGTTCTCTTCAGGGCTTCCTTCTTCACGTCGACTAGCAGCCGTCCCAGCAGTTCAACCGCAAAGTAAATGCCGTCAATGAGACGTTGGCTCTAGCAAAGACGATGCGAGCGACAGTAGCTGATATGCAACGCAAAAAAAAAAAACTATAAATCAGCTTAAAGTCCAGCCCGGGAGGGGGAATGTGTTGGTGATGGATGCGCAACCAAACTAAAAGGAGTACGGCTCCCCCAAAGGAAAAAAGCAAAAAGGGGTGCGTAAAGGTAAAAAAGAAAAAACGTCAAAACCCGAACGGGAAAGTGAAGCGGGCGCGCCTGTGGAGCGTATCAAAACAATGCGGCGCTGCGTTTCCCCAGTAGACAGAGAAGGATGAGAGAAGGTGCGTGAGCTCCTGCGTTGCTCTTTTCTTTCTCTCTTCTTTTCTGGAGCTCTGGACGGTGGCGGTGTATCAATGAACGATGCCTCTGTGGGAGAGGTGGATCGTCGGGGTGGAGGGGTAGAAAAGAGCGATGTGCGGTGCGCTACTTGTATGCGATGTGCACGGGCTATCAGGGGTGATGTATCTTGCAGGTATGGCCCTTTCCCAGTGAGAGCGACAGGCAACCAAATAATTGAAAACAAAAGCGTATAGTGCTGCGACTGAGAAGGGCGTGTAGCGTTGAGTGGGTCAAGGCAGAGGTAGTGAAGATGAAAGGCAATAGAAAGGATGGGGTCGGTGATCGTGTGTGTGTGTGTGTAGAGGTTGTCTCTTCGTTGAGAGTACACTGTGTCCCACAACCGAGCAGTGATGGGCCGCGATAGGCAATGAACACACGGTGTACTCTGTTTGAGAGACAAGCGAACGAGATGTGGCCAAATCTACGGGGGGGAGGAGGAGAGAGCAGCCACGGAGGAGCAAAACGCGGAAAAGGGGGGGCCTCTAAAAGAACGAGGAAGGAGAAGGAGAGATGAAAGCTGCCGTTTGCAGGAGGAGAACGCGCCGGGGGTAGGAAAATGGGAGACGATTAGCCACGTAAAGGTTGAACCACACATACATACACACAGTGATGTACGTACGTGAATGGAGGTGCGCCATTATGTGTTTGAGTGCGTGGGCGCGCATGAGAGGCGGCGAATAGGAGCGTGTAAGCACACAGTGGAAAACATCAAGAGGGACATAAAGAGGAGTGGAGAAGAGGGCGCATGTAGGGGTGGAAAGAAAAAGAAAAACATTCGGGAGAAGAGGCACCGCCAGAGCGCCATGCAACCGTCGTTGTCACCCTCCAGTGCATAGAGGCATTTTGACAGCAGGGAGACGAGTTCCTCCTCCTCCACCGTTGGAGTGAAGAAAGGAAGCATGGCAGTGCCATGATAGAAGCTCCTCAAAAACACTCAGGCGTAAGCCGATCCGCAGCACACGGCGATGCTCCTTCCCCCTTTATTTCCACGCTCAGGTGTGCACGACGACGCACGTGGGTATATCTATGTATGGTTGTCAAGTGAGGGGAGGGGGGAGCATCGCCTTTATGCGTTCTCAGTTGTTGTATTCCGCAAGACTTTCGTGTCCTTCACCTTTCTTTTGAAAGGCCACCTTCCCTATACTCTCCAGTAGTCCACAAAGGGAGAGGGAAGACGAGTGTCGCCTGAGGAAGGGGGGGAGGGTGTGCCACCTCAGCAGCCACACAATACAAGCCAGGTCCATACCTCTGGCAACCTCTTGCGAAGCCAGTCTTGTTTCTCTACTTTTCTCGTACTAGCACTTGGCCGCCTCCTTAGGCTCACCGAGAAGGTTTTTCTCCAAGAAGGCGCGAGCGATTCCTGGCGCCACCTCCCCAACGGCTTTGAAAATATGCACCTTCTCCGGTAACGCCTTGCCGATAAGCTGCTCGATCGGCATCCACTCCACCTTCCGGAATTCCTGTAAGGCGTGTAACTCTGGAGGAGGAATAAGCACCATTTTCGCTATGTTTTCAGACGCCGTGAAGAACAGGAGAATACGCTGCTTTTGGCCGACGTAGCCAAAGCGGCGGAGGTTGGCGTTGGGGGCGAGGGTGTAAGCAAAGTTCATCGGATCCCCGTTCGGCGGTGGGATCTCCTGAACAAAAGTCACGTCCGACGGCTTGAGCCCGATCTCCTCCTCCACTTCTCTCAGCGCAGCCAGTGTGATGTCCATATCGCAGGCCTCAATGCCACCCTGCACACACTGGAAGTGGTTCGTCTTCATACGCTGGCATCCGAGAAACTCCACCTTCTCATTGAAGATGAAAACACAGACGTTGGGGCGATACATGGCTGGGCAGAGAGGGGTGGGAGGGGGTGGGCGGATAAGAGCAGAAGCAGGAAGGAGAAAGGGCAGGGATGAAAGGAAGGAGGTGCTACAAGGGGCCTGGGGTGTGCTCACGAGCGATCCTGTAATGAGGGCAAACAGTAAGATGACGCCAAACAGGAAGCAGTCGTGGCAAAAGGGAAAAAGGGTTAAGTCGATGGTCGAGAATCGGCGAAGCAGCAGTGGTGGTGGTAGTGGGAGGGAAAAAAGAGGAGGTGGAGGTGAAAGGACGGCTCAAGCGCGTCTATTATGCGGGGTGTGAGGGTCCTCTATAGTGCAGCAGTCGCATCAGTAGTAGAGAATACCAGCTGTGTGTATGTGTGGGTCTGTGCCAGAGTAAGTGATACGGTGCTTTGGGGGAATGAAAACACGCAGTGCCAGACGGTGCACAGACGTGAAACGCAGAGGCGTGAGTACCGAAGAAAGACGGGGAATGGGGGGGAGTGCAAAACAGCAAGGCAACTTTCGGTGTCGCGCTATCAAACGATGGAAGGCCACGACACGCATCATGTGCAACAGCCGTTTTGCCATCCGTGGGGATTCATCCACAGCGAGCGTGTACCAGAGGAGATCAGGGGAGGAAAAAAGCGGCTCACCGTAACGGCCCGTACAGATGCAGACAGTTCATCAAGCGATAGTGACGGAGCATTCGAGAGAAGCCAAGGAGCAGATCGAAGACATACGGCTATGTTTGTGCGTTCGGTACCGGTCGCCCTGTCAAGTGCGTGAATGAACCATGAGCAGCCATTCAACTGCAGAGATGCTGGCGTACGTGCAGAACGAAGTGGTGAGAAGGCAACAGTGGAGTCGCTCGCCTTTCTTTGCCTAAAAAAAGAGCGGCGTGCACTCAGTCACCAAAAAAGCCGTTCGTGTGCACACGCACTGAGCGGCCACTTGCAGTAATACGGGGGGGGGGGCGGGGGGTCAAAAGAATGGCGGTAGCAAAGACATGACCCATACGCCAGTGCCTGCATGTGGTGCAGGCCTACACACACCCCTCGCGGTGTGGCTTTTCGTTTTTATGTGTTCTTTTTCTTTGCGTGTGTACCCCTTAAACTTTAAGCAGCGTGCACGCGCACACAGGGAGATCGACAGTGCAACAGAGCTGCCGCATGCGCCGTTCGCATCAAGGTTACACGTAGTCACGTCTTTCTCTCTGTTCGTCCACCTCCTCGCTTTCTCCTTTACTTCCTTCCTGCGCTCTACAGCACTGAAAGACATCTGACGCGCACAAAGCGGGAAAGAGGGCGGACGAAAAAGGGAGTAGATAGAGCAAAGCGCAACGACAGGAAGAGGAAACCAGCGCAAGCATAGAGACAAGCGCAAAGAGACGCAGGTACGCATCCCACTACACGTAGACAGCTTCAGTACTGCTGCGGTTGGCGTAACGCCGCCAAGAAAACCTCCTTCGACACCACTTGTTTCTTCTCCATCACCTTGTCAGACGTCAACCTCATCTCCTCGGCCTCTAGAGCGGTGCTCGCCTTGCGGGACTGCGCGAGTGAGTTGAACAGCTGCACCACACCCATGGTGGCAACAGAGCGGAGGCGATACTCGTAGTCGTGGCGATTCTGATGAGGCAACAACCGACCGTGGCTCTGACTCTTGACGGCCTGGTGCAAGATCTTCAGACCGACTGCCTCTGCCGTGCTTCGTTGCACCGGCGCATCCTTCTCTGGCACCACACGCTCACGCTTTCGCTTCCCTACTACCTCTAGTGCAGCTTTGCCGACCTGGACCTTCGCTGCAGAGAGAGGGATCGCTGCCTTGCTTGTTTTTGAGCCACTAATGCTAGCGCGTGCGGCACTGCCGCGACTGGTGAGCTCAGCAATTCGACTCTGCAGAGTGTCCTGTGCTAACTTGGGGCTGCGCTTGACGAGAGAGACGACCTTCTTGCCCTTGGCTCGTTTGGCGGCTTTGCTTTTTTTCGTCTTTGAAAGCTTTCCGACATCACCGCGGAACTTGCCTGCCATTATGTGCACTCCTTGAACGCGTGCGTCTGGGTTTAGGTGGTTGCTCAGCTACGTGCTGGGCTCAGGCAAGAGGCGCGTGTTCTAGGGGTTGTGAAGGCGTGCGTGTGTGGGGGGGGGGGGGCGGGAAGCGATGGGTAAAGGAGAAAAAATGTGAATGAGAGAAGACTAGAGTGGTGATTACGATAGAGAAAAAAAACACTGAGTCGACGCCAAAAACCGGCACTCGCGACAAACGCGAAGAGGAGGGCTGCGCGGCGAACAGCGCGAGGAGGCACCCAATGGAGGGCAACAACACTCCCAAAGAGTCGCAGCAGGAATGCGACTTCGCTGCAGCGCTAGGTTAAGCAGAACAGTGTCGCCACCACTCCGGCACCGGACGCTTTTTACGCAGCTCACTGTCATGTGGTTCCCGGCGCGAAGGCGGCGAATACCATTGTCGAGCCACTAGGCCACTGACGACAAGAAGAACATGCCTCGCGTTGGTGCCTAGCAACGTGCACACCCTCACAGTCCCTACAGCGGATGTGCCGGATGCAACCGGTCAATGACTCAGTGCCTCCTCTCTTTCTTCTGTCCTCTTGTATTGCACGCATTGGCGCCTGGACAAGCCCTGCTTTCTTTTTTATCCATCTACAAGCAGAAGAGCCGCTGAGATGGTGATTACGGAAGAGGTCGAAGGAGGAGAACACCATATCGTATCCCACAGAGAGAGAGAGAGAGATCTAGAAAAGGGTATCAACAGCTAGTGTAGCATCTCTCGTCATCACCCCTTCGCCGTTTTGTTTTGCTTCACCGCTTCACGTCGCTGCATAAAACTTTTGTATACATCTATCTTCACTTGTACGCCCTGGCCTGATCGTCGCCGCCGCCGTCATTGCCGCTGAGAAGAGCTGCTGAATGGAAATACTTGAAAACAGCGGAGGCAGAGAGGGGCACACCCTTAGCTCACTGTTTTCCACAGCAGGATGGAAATCGGCCCCCACGTTATGTAAATGTAGCCCTTCATTTCATGGGTGACAAAGGAGCCAAAGTTCTTCCCTACGACGCAGTGCCACACGCCTTTGTACTTCTTCACAAATTCGCGCTTGATGTGGGTCGCAACAGCGTTCTCGAGGGATTCCGTCTCGAATGCCTTGATGATGACATCTTGCGCCTCTTGGATCATATCCTTAGGCATGTCCGCATTGTAGGACATCTCCGAATACTTTAGCACCATGATGACGTGATGAAGCTGGGGCCACAGCATTCAAAGCTTATACAGCACTACCGAGGGGCGAAGGAGGTGCGAGGGCAGCGGTGTCTGCTTCGTAGCAAGCTGTGGCGCTCTCAAATCAGAAAAGCTCTGCTCTGCGCAAAATACACCCACTTGAGGGGAAAAAAACACAGAGGAGACTCACTGCCAGAACCAATGGAGGCTCTGTCGTAGCACGGTGGCGTGAGCAGCAGCAGCCACAAATCCACAAAGAACCACCGAACCTAGCGCCTCTTTTGTTTGCTTGCTTCGGCAATGCAGTTGTTGTGAAAACACGCTGCGGCTCCGGCTGCCTCTTCAATAACGCTCTCTTTTCGTGCTGCTCTTCCCGCTATCACAGCCGCCGCCAGAGACATGAGCGACAAGAAGAAGGAAGAAAAGAGTGGGGAAAAAAAGAGAGAAGTCCGCGGGTGGGGTGGGATGGGGAGGGGGGGGCACAATCATCAAGTATAGGGCACGAGGAAATACCCCGTCTTATGGTCACCACTCAGCTCCTGCAAGGATTCACGAGCCATAGAACATTCGAGCGGCACACATGGATGAATGAATAGGTGGATGTGCCTCGGCTTCTTTGTGTGTGGCTCCATGCTATAAGCACCCCACCATTACCCATAAGCGCCGTCGGCAATACGACAGGACTACAGACGCTGTTTCATGTCCACAGTACTTTTCTTTCAGCGTGTCCCATCCTCTGTCATGCAACAAGAGCTAAGCACCACCCCGCCTGTCACAGGCCCCATCGCGTGGTGGGGGAAGCAGCCGTGGACACACGGGGCGGCACTGCGTACTCAGCCACCAGAGCACCGCCCCTGCGTCAGACTCTACCCACCCACCCCACCGCTTCGCAGGTCGCCCCACAGCAGCTTCCGCTATGCCGGTCACCACGTGGTGCATTCTTCAGCGTGGTGCAGGCTCCCCAGCAGTAGGCAGCCAGGACCGGGTGAGACACATTCCAGTCACGCTGACACTCGGCTCATCCTACGGGCGACACAGCCGTCTTCACTGCCGCAGGTCGACCCGACGCAGCACCATCCAGGGCCTGACCGCCGACATCCGTAGCGGCGCATCGCTCTGACCGCCCTAGGTCGTAGGCGCTGGGCCCTGTCACCGCCAGCAGCGGCTCGGCATCGGCAGGGAGAGGGGCTGCTCGGCCTCCCCACCGAGGGCGAGGGGTGCTGCACTCTGAGGTGCACGCACTGAAGTGTCCCACGCCATCAGGAGAGAGGAGAGGTGAAGCGCAGGAGAGGAAAAGGGTTTGCAAAACTGTACTGCCGTGCAAGGATGTGCACAGAGATATGCATAAGCAGAAGGTTTCCTGTCCAGCGCGGTAGTGGCAGCAGATGCGCGCTACAGTGATCAGCCGGAATTCGCTTTTGAACTGGTGCTGATGCCACCAGTAAGGAGCACGCCTCAGTGTTGAGGTACAGCCACATAGACACACCCGAAGGGGCTTCATAGACGCATGTGTGTAACGGATCAGAAAGCTGTGCCTGCGTGCCTCTCTACCAACACCGCAGTGTCTGATACACGCCAAGCAGCGGGAGATAAAAAAGCGGGTGGAGAAGACATGAGCAGTTTATGGACTAAGAAGGAAAGAGAACGAGAGTAGGAAAGAGGGGTAGAGCCCGCCCCCTCCCCTTGCCACACACACATAAGGGAAAGCAACAACATGCCGAAAAGTGATCAGCGCTGAGGGGAAAAGACAAAAAGTGGCCGTGACGCAGCACAAACCGAGGCGATAAGAAAATAAAAAAGGAAACTCCGCGCACAATGGCTAACGTGCTTTGCGTGCGGTGGGTGCGTGTGTTCCTCTCCGCTCTACCCTCTTTGCGTAACGGCTCCAATCGGTTCTGAATAAACGAGCAAATAACAGCGAGCGCATCGCCCACAACAGTCGTCCTCATGAAAGAGAAAGGAGGAAGCTTTGGGGACCAAAAGCTAACGATAACACGCGTGTGTAAGAGCACACGCCACCCAGCCCCCTAACAATGACAGCGGAAAGGTCTGCCAAGTACATCCACGCGTGGCTGCACAAGCGTAGGAAAACGTAGTGATGCGCGTTGCAGTGCCAACCGCATTACTTCTTTGGCTCGCCAATCATTCCGTGCGCTGCGTCAAACAAATTCACTGGACTGTTTCCGTCAGTGATAAGGTAGCCCTTTAGGCCGAGGCTACCCAGCAGCTTCACCTGTGCCTCGGGACCTGCGCGGGCAATGGCAACCAGTGTGTCACGACCAATGGCGTCAACCATGCGTCTCACCTTCTCTGCCTCCGCCTCGGCTGCCGCTCGTGCCTTGGCGACGTCTATCTCATTCTGCCGTTGCGTGTACTCTAGCTCCAGTGCTTGTCGCTGCTGCAGCTTCTGCAGCTCTGCCTCAGCGGAGATGCGGTACGCTTTGGCTCGCATCTCCGCCTGCTGCATCTCAGACTGCACCTCAATTAGCAGCGCTTCGGCGCGCGCCTTTGCCTCTGCGATGGACTGCCCGCTCGCCTGCACTGCCTCGCTCTTTGCCTGCAGCTCCAGCCACTTTGTCCTCGCGTTCTCCACTTCTATCTTGTCGATGAGTTTTTGGCGCTCCAGATGCCCTTTGGCCTCCTGGTTCTTCAGCTCGTTGCCGTGACGTGCAGCCGCCTCTTGCGACTTGGTGGTAATTTCAATCGCAAGCTGCACAGATTTCTGCAAGCTGTCGCGCGTCTTCTCGTCCGTTGGTTCTGCCGACTGCACGTCAATGTTCGTCACGACAAAGTCATTTGCATTGAAGCGCAGATTCTTCTTCGCCTCGCCAACCTCGTCGACGCCAAAGACAGCAATGCGGATGATTTTGGCAGAGTTTCTGTGGAAGGAGTCGAAGTCCTCTGCGGCGACGGCACCACGCACTCGGCTGGCGATGGTCTTGCAGCAATCGCCGATGAAGTCTGGCACCGAGAACGTCCTCTGACTAGGGTTGGCGCGGTCGATGTCAAAGTACCAGTTGTACGAGAGTCGGAGGCGTAGGCGAGCGTGGTCCGACGTTTCCACGACGATGGTGTCGCTGGAGAAGCGTGGCCCGAGAAAGAGCTGAAGCGACTGCATCGAGTTCGGCACCTTCGGCGTGCCACCGCTGAGTGACAGTACGGTGAACTCCTCATGTGGGGCCAGCATCACAAGGCTCGGGCCCAGCACAATGCGAGGCTTCTTCGTGCGGTAGTCGTAGATCTGCACTGCAGCGTTGTGTTGCACGTTGAAGCGGACAATACGGTACTTTTCGCGGCGGCTGACAAAGCCGGCGTTGCGCTCGCACGTTTTTATGCTACCGTTTGGAGACTCGAGGAGCTCCTCGATAGCGAGCGGCAGGTGCTTCTCCCACAGCACCTCATTGCTATCCAGCATGTAAGGCTTCCCAATGACGGCACGCACTTCGCCCGTTGTCGTATTCATTACGTAAATACCCTCGTTCCTGTCAAGCGCCATCACACGGCGGTGCTCCAGCAGCTTCACTTCGTTGGCAGGGATGTACTCGCAAGGGCCGCGCACCATCCATCGGCTGCCTGGTTGATGCTTCCCACCTCCGTCATGGTACTCACACACCGCTTCCAGCAGCAACGCCTCTTCCTTTCCGACAACGAGCACCTGCTCGACGCCGCGCGGCATCGTTTCCTCTGGCTGCAGGAAAAAGGTGCACTCGCCACGACGCACAAGCGTCTCGCCAAAGCGGTTGTGCCCGGTGGCGTCGACTGGATGGTGAATTATCACGTACTCCTTCGCGTTGAGTGAGACAGCGGCGACTTCCGCCACCTTAGTTTCGTAGGCATCAACGATATGCACTGGTGCATCCTTCAATGTCACCTGCCACTGCTCCCCGGCCCGTCGCGCCTTCCCGTACACGTCGGTGAAGCTGCGCACTGCGCTCAGGCGGAGTGCCTTCAGCTCGCTGAGCATGGTACCCTGTATCAAGGATACAACCGTCTCCTCGACGGAGGGGAGATACGCACCCAACGTGCGCACCAGCCACTTTTCCCCCGCCACCCGAAGCACTCCGCGTCGATCGGTGAAGTTGACGTTGGCTTGCAGCAGCAAGGCGGTGTTTGGATAAATGACAGTTGCCTTGACCTCCTCCACCACCGCCACTTCAACTCGCGGGATGTACGATTGAGGCCCAGCCACCATCCACTCTGTACCAGCCACGACAAGCCTTTCCGCGTCTTTGAAGTCGCGAACGCACCGCACGTGGAGACCGGTGTTGGGTGGAATCACCTGCAGCTTCCGCACACTCTGCTCCTCCTTACTGTCCAGTTCTTCGCCGGGGTACAGAGGAAAAGGCTCGCCTTCAAAGCGGATCTCGGCGTCGCCGAGTCGCAGCTTCACCTGCCCTGACGACTCCAACACCACCTCCCCCGCCTCATTTCGCACGCACGGATTCTTGACAACACAGTAGTGACGCGGGGGGACAGACACGCACGGGCGTGGGTCAAAGAGGCATGTCTCGTGCTCCTGCCGTGTGTAGACGACAGGGCCAGAAATGGTGCGAGTGACGTTTGTATTGTTGTCCAAGATGTGGATGTAGTAGTACCGCTTGATGCGAATGACGGAATCGGTCATGGTGCCCTGTTGAGAAATGGACAAGCCGCTAAGGAGAGGAGATGCACGAAAGAAGGCGTGTGAACAAGTGAGAGTGATTGGCCGTGAAAAACACGCTCGCTAGAGTTGTACTGCAGAGGTAAGGTGGGCAACGGCTCTGCTGCTGTGCTCTGCTGAGTTGTTGTGCTGTATGCTGGTTATGGTCTTCTTCTTTTCGTGCTCTTGAGGGCAGCTATGACGCCACTTGTTGCCGACTAATAGTGAAGCGCACAGTGTCTGTGAAGGTAGAGCTAAGCAGACAGGTACGCCACAAAACAAGCTTGACTGCTCCTCAGAGTACACGCACACGCTTGGTGATACTCTTTTCTCTGAGATAAGGGAATATTAGCAATGAAAGAGGAAAAAGTCGGAAAAGAGAATCAGAAGTAAGTAGGGACTTTTGTTGGGCAGCAACAGAGTGTGCACCAAGAGCAGAATGCAAGGCTAAGTCATATTCTCTCCAGCGGGCAGAAGAGCTGCGCACATCACCTCTTCGATGTACAGATAACCTGTAGCGATAGCGTAGAGGAGCAAGCAAGAGATCTTTCCCACCCATACCAGACTTTTTCCCCTTCTGCACAGCCGTCCCACGTACCATTCCCGTTTCCGTCTTTGTGCGTCTCCGCATGCGCTGGTGTGCAGATCTTTCCCCCGCTGCATACATCACAGGGAGACGAAACACACACTTGACGTGTGAGTCGAACATGGGCAAAGAAGAAAACCAAACAACAACACACAGACGCAAATCCAAGATGTCATAACACCAGCCGGCGCCCTAGACACACACACACACGTCTCACTCTTTGCGTGCATGTATGTGTGTGCGTGCACAACCCCTCTAGCAGAAGCAACAAAACGAGGAACACAACAAACACGCCTCGACCTCCACACGTGTGGACTCTCTATCTAATGTGCGGCAGCGTCACTGTCAGTCTACATGAGAACGAAGGGGGAGGGAGCGGCAGCGATAGGAAGCTGCTACTAGAAAAGAGAGGGGGTATGAGACGGACGGGCAAAGCAGCTACGTCACGTCGTGTGTGTGTCGTGGACGGATGCCGAAGAACAGCCTTGGATGTCAACAGAAGGAGGTAAGAGAGCGGAAAGGGAGGGAGTGAATACACCCCAATGATCCGGGAGCACTACACCTTAGGCTTCCCGGCTCCGTTCTATAGTATCTATGTCACGGCGCTTGCCGCCTTTCCCCGCATCCCGGGATCGTCGGAATCGCTCGCCGGACGCTCAACAGAACTGGTAGAGAAAGAAGTGTGTGATAGCTAGAGCTCACTGACTCAGTCGTGTTCAAGGTTCGTAGTGTGTTCCAGTCGTGCTAGACTGGAATTTCTGATACACGTTGCGGATCAGCTGCTCTCGATCCTCAAGTGCGAGCTGAAGGCGCTCCTTCTCGGCGCGGTGTCGGTCCTTCTCCAGCTGGAGCGCATGACCAAGGTTTCGCCGCACTGCTTCCGTTTCTGTGCGAAGGTCATCTTCGCGTGCCGCGGACCTTTCCTGCAGCTGGAAGTAGTCTTTGATACCCCGTGCCTGTTCATTCAACTCCTCTTGTGCATGTGCAACTCCCTGCAAGTCACCGTAGAGGTTCTCGACCCGCATGGCCACCTTCTCCATGACGCTGTACAAATCGTTCATCTGAGTAACCATTTCCGACGGTGGCAGGAGGTGAAAGTGCGGCAGAGTCGCTCGCGCGCGCGCTGTGAGGCTGCTCATGCTACTCTGAATGCTGTTGCACTCCTCCCGCAGAAGGATGAGTGCATCGTGTACCCGCTCGCGCTGCGCGTCTACGGCGGCCACCTCGGCGGCTAGGACGGACTCTTTCACGCCGGTGAGGGAAGACACCGGGGAGATGGCTGCCTTACCCGGAGGTTCAAAACTGCGGCCTTCGAGCTCCATCGGAAGAATCTGCAGGAGCTCAATGCTCTGCTTCTCCTGAATGCCTGACTGGCTGTTGAAGGAAACAATAGGGAGTGTGCCCAGGCTCTTGGCCGCTATTGCACCGAGTTCGTGCCTCCTCCGCACGCACAGGTTCCATGCCGCGATGGAAGCAATGATCTGGCCACCTTGCGCGAGAGAGCAAAGGTGCACCAGTTGTGAGACTGCCTTGCCGTAGTAGTGGTTGCGGTACATTCTGTTCAACGGGATGCCAGACGGCTCCACGTAGGCCTCACCCGCATGGAGTGCCATGGAGACGCGCAGGCCCCGATACACCAACCGCCCGCTGCCAGAATGCTCTTCCCGTGCCTCCGGCAGCTGCAGAAGGGCAGCCGGCCAGGGGAGCCTCATGAGCCACTCCTGACTCTCAATGCAAAAGCGACACGCGGCTGTCGCATCAGCGAACGCGAGTAGCATCGATACGTCGTCGCTGTAGCATTCGTGGCCGCCATACTCACCCATCTTCAGCCGCAGAGTGCTGTACAGTAGCTGCACTGATGTCCGCATCAGCTCCGTGTCCGCGAGCCACAGTACCCGTCCATGCGGAACGCACAGGCAGACAAAGACAACATTGCGCAGCGGCGGTGGAACGGGACTGGGGCCGCGGCGCAGCGATTCCTCCAGATTGTCACTGAAGAAGTACAGGCGCGAAGTGAAGCTGCTAACAGTCGCCTCCAGTTCCCTTTGCTGGTCCTCGAGCTCGCGCAGAGCACGCTGTAGACGCTCCTGACTTTCCACCACTTGGTCAAGCTGAGCTGCACTCGGCAACTTGGCGCCGTGGCAAGGTACCACCTTTCCTAGTGACGGTAAGTCCAACAGCTTCAGTTGCGCAACGCGATACGCTACACGCTCCACATTTACCTTAGACTCTGGATCTTCGAGGACGCAGCGCGGGGTGTAAAGCTCCGGCACCTGCTGAAGCTGCACACCAGTCGCATCCACCGCTAACTCAGGGGCGACCGCGATGACGCCATGATAGAAGGTGTCCAGGTGGGAGAGGATGTAGCTGTTCCACAGCTTCTGTTTCTGGAGCACTTCCTCCCTGTCAGCGATCAGCACGGCGAGCTTTTCGGTCGTTCTCTTCGACTCCCCAAGCGCCGTCTCCTTTTCCTTTCGCTCCTTGGCAAGCTGGACCTCGTACTCGCTCCGCTGCTCCTCAATGCGCTGCTCCAATGACCGCAGCCTCTCCTTGTAATCAGCCTCGATACGATGGACCATGTTCGACGACTGCGCCTCCACCTCACGGTAATGATCCTCCAGGGCCTTGCTTGACTCACGCACCGACTTCAGCTCCATAGTAACTTCATCAATCCTTGCTGTGAAGTGGGCTTCCACAAACTCTACCTCACGCACACCAGCTGCCTTGACGTCCTCGAGCTGCTTCTGGAAGGATTTGACAAGTTCAGCGCAGCGCTCAGTGGCGAGGCGTGCTTCGTTCTTGAAGCAAAGAGCCTCGTTCTCCGCCTGCGAGCGAAGAAGTCGGATTTGGCTCTCGGTGGCCGTCAAAGCTTCCTTCTTCTCCTTCTCAAGCTTCTCCACACGCCGCTGCAGCGCATCGACTTCACTTTGCTTCTCTGCCAGCTGTAACTTCGTCCTCTCCGTCAGCGAGTACTCCCGGAAGAGAGCGTCGCTTTTGGAGTTGCTCAGCTCCGTTCGCAAGTTCGAGCACAGTCGCATCAGCTCCTCAATTTCCTTTTCCTTCAGCGCAATCGTGGCAGCACTGCGCTGCTTGTCTGCTGACCGCCATGGCCGCTCCAAGTCAGGGCGGCAGAAGAGCTCCTCGCCCCGCACAACGCCGGTGAGAGTTTTGACATAGTTACCAGGAATCCGCTCCGCCCCGTACACACCGGTCGTCTTACGGCTAGACCGCGGCTGCATCGTTCTTTCCTGTGTATGCGTGTGTGTGTTGGAATGGGGAGGGCGACTGTGTCCTCGCTGTAGCGTGGGTGCACGCAATTTGCTCTCAATCTTGTGTTTCAAGGCGCCTCTTCTAAGCAATCGAGAGAGCGAGAGCAACGAAGAGAAAAACGAGGAAAGCACCAAACCCGCTGAGAGTTAGGGGCAGAGAGTGCAACAAGAGGGGGAAAGTGTGCGTAAAAGTTAGGCGTAAAAGGCAGCGCGGAAAAAAGGGGGCATGAAAGAAAGTGAGGTCATAATCGAAGGAGAGAATGAAAGACGTGCGGCGCTTCCCAAAGAAGGAAAAAGTAAGAGAAGGTATGTGATCCTCGTCATACACCTCCACACCTCCTCTTCATTTCCGTTCTTCCTCCCGCTACCTTTTTACCTCCGCCACTTGCCCTGAGGCTAACACATCTTACGACCGCAAAGATGGGTGAACCCTTACACATGCGACACACTCCATCTCCACTGGAAGTGGAGAGCCTCTAAGGATCACTTACCGCGTCTATGAGCAGCGGCAGAGGTGAAAGAGATACTTGAAGTTGTCAAAGGCAGAATCAATCTGCACGGCAACCGCACACTTGTCCAACAACATCATCTCTGCTCTCGGCTTTGCACTTTGAAGAGTGCACATACGCAAACATGACAGTACAGAAAGGGGAAACCAAAGAGGAAACGCACTCGGTGAAGAGAGGGTCACTATTACATGATGGTCGTATCAACACTTCACGCAGCAAGGAGCAAAACACAGCGAAAAAATTTTGTAATGGGCTAGAGGCAGAGAGTTCAGTAGTACCACGAACACGAGAGCGCAACATCAATCAGAGCGTTCTGTCCTACCTGTGTGTGCCAACTCGTCCCCGTTCCCTGCTCATCTTGGCTGACACCCCCGGCTGTGTGTGTGTGTGTGTTTGTCTGATATCTACATCCATTCCCGCGGAAAGGAAAAAAGAGCAAAGGGTGGTGCAAAAGGGAGAAGAGGCCGGAGGAGGAAGAGACCGAAAATGGCCTACACGAAATGCGCCAACAGAAAACACATAAACGTACTTTACATAGGAGAAAAAAAGAGCTTCTCCACACACAGCGATGACCGGAGACAAAAAGACACGAGCACGTGCATCGTCACCGGGGACGCCAGATAAATAACGGTAAAAAAAGAGACTAACACCGGGCAGTGCAGCCGGCGGCTATGAGCACGGTATGCTGTGAACTTCAAGTGTTTTGCGTAGTCGCCTGACTTCGTCCTTCAGCGTACAGATGCTCTCGTTTCGGCCAAGCTCGGTGCGCTTGAGGTCCAACTGGAGGGAATCAATTACCTCCACTTGCTCGGCAATGCGTGCCCGCAGCCATCTTTCCGTCTCCTTCGCAGCGGTCTCCTTCAGCGCCATCTCCTTCTTTACTGACCGAAGCTCCTCTGACACCAAAAAGAGCTCGTCGGCTCGGCTGCTTGCGCGGGAGACCTTGACGTCTTGGCGGTTTGGGATGAAATGCGCGTCTAAAATGCATCGTAGCCGCTCAATCTCGCTTTCCTTCAGCTCTCGTAACTGCTCGTACGCATCGTCCTGCTCCATGACGCGTGTGCGGAGTTCCCTGATGGTGGTCTTGAGCCCGTCCATGTCCGTTATCAGCCGCTGTTCGTACATGTGCCTCTCCCTCAGCTGTACGCTCTCCGCGTTGCTGACTCGCTCCAGCTCTTGCATGGTTTGCTGAATCGTATCATTATGCTGCTGCAGCTCGTCCCCGTGCGCGGTCCGTTCCCTCTCCATTTTTTCCTGCAGCCGCGCAATAGCAGTGCGACCGTTCGCGACCTGCGCATTCAGAAAAGTGACCTTGTCGAAGTGCTCGCGTTCCTTCCGCAGCAGCAGCGACCCCACCTCGCTGTTTTTCTTTTGAGACGCCTCCAGCTCTACTTGGCACTGCTGCAGCTCGGCCTGCATCGCCGCCTGTGCCGCCTCACTCTTCTCCGCAGCGGCGGCGTGCTCGGCACGCATTGATTCCATCTCACGGTGCAGATACTCGGCATCGAACTTTACCTGCTCTGTGAGCTGCTTGTATTCACGCAGTTCGTCCTCACACGACACTCTTGCTTTCCGCGCTTCCTCTCTGACGATGTCCAGTTCACGCTGGGTTTCCCTTAGTTTCGCCTCAAGGTGGCTCGCTTCCCCACGAGCATGGGTTGTACGGTCGCGCTCCTCGCAGAGGTCCGCCTCATACCGCCGTTTGTCTGATTCCAGCTGCGCATTCAACAGCTGCAGCAGCGTCACGTTCTTGCGGTCCTCGATCTCCCGTCCTTCCACGGCATCCTGTAGCGCCTTGTTCATCGTGAGCGCCTTTTCAAGCTCCCTCTCCAGGTCGCGCACCTTTACCTTGAACTCGTGCACCACTGACTCATGAGACTCGCAAGAGAGCTGCAGTTGCCGCTTGGTGTGCTCCATGGAAGCCGTTGCCTCGCACACTTGAGACCGGAGGTTCTTCTTTTCCTCCTGATGCAAACTGCGCTCCGACTCCAACGTGTCGCGTAGTTGCTGCACGTACGTTGCGTTACTCACGCGCTCCTGTTGCAGAATTTCATGCAGCTCCTCCATCTCCACCTTTAAGAGGCTTTCCTCATTTAGAAGCGCATCGCGCAGCATGCTCAGTTCATGGATTTGAGTCTCATAACCTGTCTTGTCGTCCTGCATCGCCGCTGTCACACGGGTGAGCTGCTGCATGACATCTTCAATACGACGGTCCTTTTCAAGCATTATTCGAAGCTGCTCATCGCGCAGAAACGCAATGCGCTCCTCTTGCTCATCGTGCTGGCGACGCTCATTCTCGAACCGCTGAAACTCCTCCGCTTCTGCCTCCAAGGCACGCAGCTGAATGAGACGCTGCTCCTCAGCCTTTGCCTTGGCCAGCGTCGCCTTCTTTCCCTTTCCCTTTTTCCCCACCATCCGGCTAAGAGGAGTGATCAAGGAGCAAAAACGTTGACGTGTTTTGAAAAGGGGAAAAGTATGTGCTGTAGTCCCTGCGTAGGAGTGCGTCGGTGTCTGGAGGCATTGCCATGCGTTTGTGACGTAGCGGTCGGTAAACGGTGGTAGGGAGGGGGGACACGCGACACAAGAGAGGCAAAAGAGAGCATGTGCAGAGGAAAGGAGGGAGGAAAATGGGCCGTGCATAGGAGTGTGTGTGTGTGTGCCAACACATCGTAAAGCGTGTGAAAGTATACATACTGGGCGCGGACGCTTTCGATACTCCTCAAAAAGCGCACAAAAAAATAAAGTTCCGTATGTCTGGCAGTCGCTGTCACGCGCAGCCACCTCTGTCGCCACCTCCTTCTCTCCCATTGTTGTCTCTCTGCGGCAACAGTCAGAAACTACTGTAAGTGGGACATAGAAGTCGAGCGCCTGCTAGCGCGCTCCTTTACGTGAGCGCGTTCACTGAACAGGGTAACCAAAATTGGTAAAAGGCAAAGCAATGGAGGTGGCACTAGCGATCATTTTGGTATGACCTGTTCCTTTGTTCTCTTTAAGAGAAGCAAACACCTGTAGGAGGCAGTGTAAACCAAAACACAATTTTTGCTAATGCACTTGAGAATGAAATGGCGATGGTGACTTCGTGTTTCACACGATTTCTTTTCTCATCCCGGCGCAGGATGATTGCTCCCCCTCCTACTCACCGTCTGCTACCCACGTCAAAGACTCCTAGCCCTTCAAAGGAAGAGGAGAGGACAACCATGCAAAGGCAGAAAAGGAAGCAGAACGGCAGCCGCTGAGATCCCATGCCATTCAAAGAAACAGCAAAAAAAAATGAGGTCAACGACTGCACGGCCGCATGGGCAAACGCCCTTCAAAAAGAGCACACAGACACCAATCCCTACGCAAATGCATCCACGCAATAGGAAAGTAAAAAGAAAAGAGCACAACTTTGTGTAGCCTCCACTTCCGTTTCTGGTTTTCTTCACACACACACACACACATCGATATATATATCTCTGAATATTAAGAAAAAAGTAAGCTAATCATGCACGCAAGGGCGGTCGTCTGCAGGTACGTGCACATCCTATAGGCTGCTTCTACGAGCTCTTCAGATACCGTGAGAGCCAGCGGAAACCGTCACCGTAGCCAACATTCTTGACTACGCTGCACATGTACACCTCCAGAGGACGTACGTTGGGGTCTGTCACTGTGGTCGACTTGCCTGTGAGTGCACCACCCAGACCCATCTCCATGACAAGTTGAGCCTCAGAGCATGTGCAGCCGGGCATATCGATCTTGTTGCCTAAAATCAGGAACGGTGTCTTGGCAAGTTCCTCTGACTGCAGCAGCATATCAAGCTCGCTCTTTGCTTCCGGAAAACGCTGTGGCGTCGCCGCGTCAACGATGAAAACGACGCCGTCGACCTTCGTGAAGTAGTCCTTCCATAGCCGACGCGCTTGTTGATGCCCACCCATGTCGATAGTTTTGAGCTTGATGCCACCCAGAGTCAGGTCCTCGGAGTTGGGGTGGAACGTGGGGCGGTGGACGTGAACTTGATTCGTTGCTAGCTTGCCAAGAAGGGTGGTTTTGCCGGCGTTGTCCAACCCAAGAAACAGGAGCTTCCCTGTTTTGTTGGACAGGCCCAAGTAGGACAGCCAGTCCCAAAACCAAGTTAACCAGCCCATGAGGAGGTGTGTGTGTGTGGGTGTCTTGAGCGGATGAGTGCAATGAGGGAAAAGATGAATGCGGAAACTCCTGTTCGATTGACGTGCAGGAAAAGAAAAATAGAAAATGTTGACGTTCCTAGTGTGGGAACGAGAGGACCATGAAAAAGAAGCGTAAAAGCAGCGCTATGGTGTTTGACGCACAGAGAGACGCCCTGGTGCGCTCGACCTGACCTTTACTCACGGCCATACACACCCATTCGCAGATCAGAGAAAAAAGTTACAGATCTCCTTCTTTGCGCGTCGCGCACCAAGGAAGCGCGCGGGTGGCCTGCCAAATTAGCCAGCTTACGGGCGGCCATCAGAGTATGCATGAAAGCAGAGAAGCCTGCAGGTTTTCTGCTTTGTTTAGTCGTTCACATTTTCTTTTTTCTCCACGTATGGTTGGTTGGGTCCCCGCACCAAGAGAATTACGAACGCTCGTGATAGCTTTGTGAATAGCAGAAAAAGATACACACCTTATTTGGATATCTACTTCTTCAACTTTGATCGCCCCTTCGGTCGTGGACGATGAGGATTACTCCACGGACGCTCGTTTTCGACATCCCACTGGCGTGTAAAGGTGATTATTTTGTGCTCGATGTTCATGACAGTCTTCATATCCGAGTACACCTTCATCGGCACTCCCTCACAACATGTATGAAATGTGTCTTTATTCTTGATATGCACAAACATCGTCCGCTTGCACGCGGGGCACCGTTTCAGGAGAACGTGACTTGGCTTTAGTAACCGACATGGGTCATCAGGGTTCTCCTGCCTGTACTTGCCACGGAAGTAGCTTGGGCTAACCATCTGAGGTCGTCCATTAAGCTGCAAACCGGCGGGTCTACGCTTCCATGGATTGAAAGCTGTTAGTCGCGCTCTCAAAAGCGCTCCTCCAAACTTCAGCATGACTCCCCACCGGTGTCAATGCTGGAGGGACGCTACTGAGCATCCAGAAAAACAGCGAGAGGATGGGCAAAAGAAACAGAGAGAAAATGAGATGCGACAAATGAGCTACAACTCAGAGGCGATTTGTCGGTAGCACATGAGGCGCATGTCTATACCGAGTCACGCAGAGAGAAGGATACACCCAAACAACGTGTTGTGCCTCATATGGAAACACTTTCTTGTCGTTACGCTCATGCATAGCACGATCCAATTTTTTTTTTCATTCTCATTTCATCTATGTATATGTCAACAACAAAAAAAAAAAAAAATCGCATCTAAACAAAAGTGGGAAACCGCAAATCAGATTCTAGCGAGAAATACATTGCAAAGGGCAGATATGAAAAAAAAAAAAAAAAGCAGCTTACAGTCAAGTATACAATGTCCGTGAAACACGGCACACAACTAATTGCTGACTAAATACCCCTACTTTGAAGCACCTGTGCCCTCTTCTCGTACACGCTTCAGCTTTGGTAGGCTCGACAGCATAGTGTTGACCTCCTGCATCTGCATGGTGCTGATCTTGGTTTTGGCAACCTCTAAGCGATGAATTGTATCCATGTCAATAGATGGCAAACAATCGCCTTTGCGTCGACTTTCCTCAACCATCTCTTTGAGATGATCGAAGCACATTATCCAATAGTTAGACTCAGCGTTTGCTTTTCTGATGGCATCTGCCGCGCGCTCTTTTTCGACACGACGCAGGTCCTCACTCTCACTGCGTAGCTTTTTAAGGTTCTCTAGTGCCTGTTTATACTCGCACTTGCGCTTCACCTCTGCATCAATGCAACTGCGAAGCTTCACGGACTCCTTCGCGGCTGCCACACATCGCGCTCTCTCCCGCTCCATTGCACAACTCGCCTCTTTCCGGAATGATTCGAAGGAATTCTTCTCCTCTTCAAACCGCCGCAGCAACGTTGCCAGCTGCGTGGAGGTCTGCTCCTTTTCTCGCCTTGCCAAGGCAATTTGCTCCTCCTGAAAGGCAGCACGATTCACTAGTGCCTCATGTCGCTCCGCAGCAGCGAGATCACTTTTGCTCATCGAGACCTTTGCCTCTTTTGCGAATGCAGACAACTCCCGGCATGCAGCCTCTGTCTTTTCCTTCGAAGACTGCAGCACCGCCTTTTCAGACGCCAACTGCAACAAAAGCGAAGCGAAATGCTGTTCAACAGCATCTAAGCGACTCTCCCAAAGGATCTGCACATACTCTATCTGCTCCGAAGAATGGCGAAGCAATACCTCCTCTAAAGTAGATGCTGCGTTGGAGAAAGCGCAAAAACGGGCTTGGAAGTCTGTGAGTGCGGCGTCCTTTCGTTCCAGTTCAGTATCTTTCAGAACGACTTGCTCGTGAAGTTCGGCGAACGCTGATTTGAGGTCAACAGCATCACTACCTGCAGTCTCTACAGCGGCACGAAGCTTGCTAGCTTCATTTTGAGCAGCCGACAGTTCACACAAAAGTACGGAGATCCGTTCAGCTTGCATGCTTGAATCCTCTTGCAAAGCTGCAATTTGCCCTTTCTGATTTGCACATACACACTCTCGCTCCTTCAACTCAGAGCTCTTCAAGCAGCACTCGCGCAAAAGCTCTTCAGTTTGCTTCTGTAGAACCGATGACTCGTCCTGCAGTTTTTGGCACTGCCTCACGAGGATTGCATAACACGACATTGATGCATTAAACAAATCTTCCGCAAACGAGGAAAACATCCTCTCCTTCTCAGAAACACATTCTTGCAAAAATATATGCTCTTCATTTGATTGAAGGCGGCGCAGCAGCTGACTCAGTTGCTGTCGCATTTTCCCGTTGGCCTCCGATTCCTCGAGAATCTTGGAGTGGTACACCACGTTTTTCTCACTTGCGGAATTGAGCTGGTCGGACAACTCATTAATTACCGCCTGGCGCGCTGCAATCTCTTTTTCCAGGTCGCTCATATCCCGCAAAAAGGTATCAATTCGTTCGTTACATTGACTCTGCAGCACCACCATCTCTTCCTCCTTTGTCTCCATGAGCTGCTTCTGCTCCTTCAGCCTCTCCACGAGCTCATTTTTTTCTCGCAGAAGCATCTCGACAGATGCGGATGAAGTCTTCAATAATTCCTTCGTTTGCTGAAGCTCGGTCTCCAACGACGAGTACTGAAATGACCACTCGCCGCCTTGATTCTCGCTCTTTTTGAGCTCCATATTCAATTGACTGATAGTGAGTTCATGTCGGCGTATCTCGACGTTCTTGTCACGAATATCTTCTTGAAGCTGCCGGTGCTTCTCCTTCAAATCTTCCAGTGCCTTTTGCGTACTAGAATGGCTCAATGAGAGAAAGCTGGAGTCACGCTTCAAGGATTCAATTTGGAGATGGAGGCGGTCAATCTCCTTTTTGGCGTCTGAAACGTCACATTGCAACTTTTCGTTCTCACATTTGCCCTCCAGGTTCAGCATCTTAGCTGCGTTAATGCGATCGTTAAGAGAACTAATGGTCTGCTCTAATCGCTCCTCTGCCTCTATATGCCGCGCAACAGTAGCCTCAAGAGTTTTGATCTCTGTATCTTTCAGATTAATCGCCTCGCGTTGCTTGTCCCCGGCAAGATCTAGCTTATAAACTGTTTGCTCAAGATCACAAACCTTGTTCTGCAATTTCTCCACCTGAGAGTGAAGAGTCTTAACCTCAGCCTCCATCGCCTCCCGCGCGTGTGTCAGCCTACTAAAGCGATCCTTTTCTGTATGCAGCTGCTTCGTTAGTTCCACATGTGCGTCACCTTGGATTCGTAAATCCTTTTCTAGTGTTTCAATCTGCGAACGATATCGCAAAGCGGCTTCGTTGAGTGCAGCTTGCTCTGTCGTCCACTGCTCCTCTGCCGCAGTCCATAGGGCAATGGAAGCGTTAGCGTTGCGCCGAATTTCTTCTGCCTCCGCCCTCGCCTCCTGTGCTGCCATCCGCTCTGCTGCAATAACTGCATCGCGACTTTCCACTTCTTTCTGCAGGTTATGAATTCGCTCATCTAGCTTTGATGCCTTCTTCGCCTCTTCGCCGAGGGACAACTTTTCGCGACGAAGTTCGGCTTTATCTTGCTCCAGCTGAGCAATCTGTGCGGACAGGAATTTGCATCTTGCATCTAGATCTTTCGCCAGCGCTTTCTCCCGCTGCAACTGAAACTCCAGGTGCTTCACGCTTGCTTTCTCCATGGATTGAAGGAAACAACGCAGAGTTCCCACAAACAACAAAATTACATCAGCGTATGCTGAATTTCAACCACTGTGAAAAGCAAGCGTCAATAGGAAAGAGGATATGTATGGAAGGAAAACCTATACACATATATGCATATATATATATATCTACAGAACAGAAAGCAACAGATCAGTGGAGGTGCATGCATAAAAAGACGAATAAAACTACAGAACAACAGGACATTTTCCGGCATTACTCCTTCTTCGGCAACATTGCAGTATGTGGATAGCCATCCACATGCTAAAAGGGAACACATACATTCACCTATATTTTTAGTTCTCTGCCTTAACGAGTGTACGTGGATGCACTCAGCCCCGCCATTCTCATGAGCCAAAAATAGCAGCACGGCACATTACGTTGGTTGTTAAATCATATGCACTAAAATCACTCTACACAAAGGTTTTATTTTTTATTCTTATTTGCTGCAGTCGCGCTCTCTTCTGCTAATTATAACGGTGCAGCATCGTTTCTCCGCAAACTTCATTTCGAAGAAAAAGCAGTCACTGATTACAGTAATACGACAATACAAGCGAGACAATGGCACTGAGCAGCGTCTTTCAATTGTTTGCAAGCATCTCCTGTAGATTGACTCCCTGCTGCTATAGAAACTAAGCACATGACAAGTTACTACTCCGGCAAGAGTCACATTTGTCACTCAAGCACACGAGACATCCACACAAGACAGCAGAAAAAAAAATGAAAAGTCACTGCAGGAACTCTCAATAGCACAGTTTTGCAAACGAAGAAAATCAGACGCCTTTCGTCTAAAAAGGAGTTCAGGTGTTCGACAGGAAGCGGATACCTAGACAGCTCGCGGTGGCATAACGAGCACATAGCCCTCCGCAAACTCTACAATAGTCGCACCTGAGCACTGCTAGTTGACTGTGTCGCCACCACCATAGTAAGGCACACAACTCAAAACATAATGAATATTCATCCCTTCCTAATTTGCGCTCTGCTCTCTGCATGAGAGGACTGTAATGACCAAGCCATACTCATGGCAACCTTTGTTTCCGTTCATTGGCGTATCTTGGCCATGGAGGTCAGTAAATTGCGAAGCAGCGTACAACAATGAGGGAGGGGGGAGAGCGCATTAAGAGAAAAAAGCAGATGACACCGAGCGGTAAAATCACTCAATGGTACTTCCACCTGGATTTTTCGGTGGAAAGCCTCCCGCCCCACGCGTCCATGGTGCAGCGACAAAAGGTAATAGCAGCTGCACTGCTTCACTCGTCTCAGATTACCTGTGAGGTGTCACTGTCGAGCTGACCCCTCAGGCGCAGCAAAAGGCCACCTTTGGGGCCCGCTGTTGCACCGCTACCTTCGAATGGTACCTGGGTTTCCGCGTTTCCCTTGCGAAGTGAAGCATCCACTAGGGGTTTCCTTCGTCGCTTCTGAGAAGCTTCAGCGGAATCCTTCTGATAACTGACTGGACTGTGAGACGTCGGCCATGCTACATGTTGACCCGTTCGGCGCCTCCGCCACAGCAGCTGAACTCCATAGCGCGATACCTTCTCACCGCTTTTCTTTAGCAGCAGCGCCTTATGAACCGCCGGTCGACACCCCCCCCCCCCAAAGCGGTCGAAATGTATTATCTGAGGCATCTTTCTACTCCACGGGTTTGGCCTCATAAATGCGGCGAAGTAGCTTTGTGCACTTTTATCACAAGTCTCTTCTAGAACCACGAAAAAAAAAAGGCTACTGTGGCCACCCTTTTAACGGCCGGGGCGCCCCTGGAGCAAGGGCGGTGCAAACGCCTATACGGTAGTCCTAAACCGGGGGGACCCTTGTTCATTCTCTGCCCGAAAATGTCTTTGCCCGCTCGACTCCGCATAGCATTGGTGACAGATCTTGTACTGCGGTAAAATTAAATCAAGAAACAACACCCATTCCTTCGACTGTAGCTTCGCTCGTCAGCAGCTGTGGCATGCATTTTCCCATAGTCGTACTTGGCTCTTCCTTCCATGCGCCCTTCTTTGTCTCGCTCAATCACCTGTGCGACTTCTTCACTCTTCAACTGCATGCTGTACGGTCTCCGTTTGGGTCTTCTGCACAGAGCGTTATTCGTTCGCTTTCAGCTGCTTCCTACTCTCGAGGCCCCTATCATCATGCCTTTCACATCGTTCGTGGTCTGCGGAGTGTGCGCCATTACGGTGGTAAGCACCTATCGACGAGGAGTATTTGTGAATTTCCGAGCAAGCAGTGCGAATAGCTATGAGCAGCTTCTTCACTGACAATGCATCATGCTGCTTCTCCATGGCGTGAGCCGCTCATGCGGATATCGCACTTGTAAGAAATGCTGGCTCAAACCGTGCATTAGCGACATTAGTGCATTCCCGTGTGTAAACAATGGACCATAGGTCAAGAGCAATGCGGCACCATACGAGTGATTATCACTGATGCACTCGGGCCGAAGGATACTGATGCTCTGCCGAAGAGATATCGGCACTAGGCACATGGCTACGTCTCCATAGCTGTGGAGCGATATATTGACAAGACGAATCTCGTACTCAAACCACAGCAAGCGGGCGAGTGTCTTGGGTAGTGTTGGCAAAGCATTTCTCATCCACTGCCTGTCAATAAATAGCGCCTTTGTCTCACCGATTACCTATTATACTGAGAAGGTCTATCACAGCGAAGGGTTCCATTGGCGGCGTGTAAAACCACAAAGGCAATCGAATGGCACTTGACCTTATAGGGGGGGGGGTGGTGGTTGGTGGGATGTGGTGTTGGATCTGTTTTGACCGATAGCTGAATCGGTTTCTTGTATCCGTGGAAAAGGAATCCTGAGTGAGTGTGTGTGTCTCGGAAACCGACTCCTCACTTCCACTTGTGATGTGTGACCGTCTGTGTACCATAATGCTTCCCGATCGGAAATTAGGGTCCCAGGTCGGCAAATATGCTGCATCTGTTTCTTATGAATTATTCCTTTACCTTTGTCCCTTTATCTCTTCTCCAAATGTATATAGTAACCACACTAAGTGGAGTTGATGCGGCCCGCAACGAAAAAACGCCCACCCACCCAACCCTAGACACGAATCTCTCGGATGTCCGGGAAGGACCGGAAGGCCACAGAACGGCAAACCGGTTTCCCTCCGCGGATGCGGGGTGGGTGCTCCGGGAACCGCGGGAGGGTGCAGGTGCCGACCACGGCGTGGACGAACCGCATGTCGAGCCTACCAACGCAGGAGGCGAGTTGTATTTTTTCCTAACATGAATGGCTTTCGTTTCAGGTAATTTTTCAAGTGATTTCTCATTTTAAATTTCTCATTTTTAACCATTGTTTCATTGTCTCTTGTTTTTCCTTCCTGATGGCAGGCGCCTGGCGCTAAGCTGTTTCTCCCTTCCCTGAGAATGGACCCTAACGGTCTTCACCTGGGGACTCGTCCCCGAAGGCGCACGAGATGCACCGTTTTCAAACAGGGTCTCGGCCCTGGTTTCCGCGTTTTTCGGACCCAGCGTCGCCCCGAGACTCGGTGTTGGTGAGGTAAACATTTGAACCGCGACGAGTCCGGTGCGGGAACGGGTTTGGACAGCACAGACCCTCGCGGACGACACGATTGGAAGCGAGTGGGCGCGCCCATCATCCACCCAGTTCCCCTTTCTTTTCAGCCCACCCTGTTTCTCTACTTTGGTGCGTTTGTAGTTTTGACTTTGTAGTTTCCTCTGCGGCATGGGTTCCCGATTGTTCCCAGCGATCCCTTCGGGTTCTGTAGCTTCCGTTTTTGTAGATTTGGCGACCGCAGCGCCGCCGGGATTCGTGTACGTGCGTCCCTGCGTGCCCCGCTGGTGCTGGTGCTTGTAGCTTGATTGTTTTTTCGGCGGCTGACCGACTAGTTTCCTTTCTTCTGGCGACTCCCCGCATGTCCGTTTGGCATGCCGCCCTCTGACCGTAATGAATGGGCACCCGGGGGGAGGCTTCCCCCGGTACCGGTGCCAAGCCATAAGAAAAAGCACACAAAAGAAGTCCAAGACGACTTGATGTGCTCCTCACGCGACCGAGAGCGGTAGAGGAGGCCGGCGGCATAATCATGACGCGGCGCCGCGGTCGTGGTTGCGTGCCTGCCTTGCCGCTTCCCAATGGGGTCGCGAAGACTCTCTCCATACCCATCTGCCTTCCACAAATCTTTCTCCCTTCTCGCCCTTTACTTGTCTTCAAGAAATCAATATCTTCGCGAGCACTCTATCACACAGGACGGTGGCATTACGTCGGCGAGTGGTGCTGTGCTGGTGCGCATGCAGAAACACAAGAGCCGAGAGAATGACAAGGCACACCGTCGTCCTCATTTGTGTCACTTTTATTTCACAGTAACATCCTGAGAACAACAAAAACAGCATCAGTCCCCGTGCCTCTACTTTGTTTATGTCAACGTTGTTCGCTGCACTTCTTATTCGTGCCTTCCCGGACTATGTCGTTGCACGCGTAGAGTCACATGATGAATCAAGG
>NC_009297.2:372454-444124 GCF_000002845.2 Leishmania braziliensis MHOM/BR/75/M2904 | reverse complement strand
CGAGCGCGCGAGCGGTGGGCCGTGTGGACATGGCTGGCCGAGATCTGACAGAGTACTTGATGAAGATCATGATGGAGACAGGAATGACGTTCACAACGACTGCTGAAAAGGAGATTGTGCGTAACGTGAAAGAGCAGCTGTGCTATGTAGCGCTGGACTTTGAAGAGGAGATGACGAACAGTGCCAAGTCGGCGAACGAGGAGTCATTTGAGCTGCCGGATGGTAACGTGATGATGGTGGGCAACCAGCGGTTCCGCTGTCCGGAGGTGCTGTTCAAGCCGTCGCTGATCGGCCTGGACGAGGCGCCCGGCTTCCCAGAGATGGTGTATCAGTCCATCAACAAGTGCGACATTGATGTGCGACGCGAGCTGTACGGCAACATTGTCCTGTCTGGCGGCTCTACTATGTTCCGACATCTGCCGGAGCGCCTGGCGAAGGAGATCTCGAACCTGGCGCCGTCGTCGATCAAACCAAAGGTGGTTGCGCCGCCGGAGCGCAAGTACAGCGTGTGGATTGGTGGCTCCATTCTGTCGTCGCTGACCACATTCCAGACGATGTGGGTGAAGAAAAGCGAATACGACGAGTCTGGCCCGAGTATCGTGCACAACAAGTGTTTCTAAGGGTCCCTTGCCACGGCTACGTAGATGCTTTTGGTCAGAGGGGAAGACGCTAGTGAGCTGAGGCAGAGTTTAGCAAACGTGCTCGCGGGAACGTATGCAGCACTCCGGACATGGGCTTTTTTCTATTTCTTTCTGGTGCTTGTTTTGGCTAGTGGGTTGTTCCGCCTTTAATCATCGTTGTTTTTCATCGCTTCTTTGTTTCAAAGAGCTTTGACTTTTTTTAATTTGCCTGTGTTCCCCTGTTCCGTCTGGCTTTGAGGTTCTTTTTCATCCTCTCTAGTTTATCTCTTTGGAGGTAACTGCGTTCCTTGTGTGTGTCCACGCCTCCAATCTCACAAGCGGTTCAGATAGACGGAGTATTTGCGGGTCTCTGGCGTGTCCTCATCGCTCTTGTTGTCTTGCCCAGCTTTCCAGCTTCCCTGCCACGTACGGATGCTGACGTCAAGCAGCATCTTGTGCAGGAAAGTGCATTATCCCATTGGAGTAGAACGTAAGCTCACATGTAGCAACGACCAACATTTATACAAATTACTCCCAAGCAGAGGCTCAAAGCAAACGAAAGAAAAACAAGTAGACGCTGTGATGTGTTATTATTATTTGTGCCTTTGAGTAGTCTGATGCCCATGCTCTTTATTCAAATCTATTTTCACTGGCGATGCACGCAATACATGGGCTCATATCGTGCCGCCAGGATGTCAGTCACTGCTCTCCAAGCGCTACCGAAGTGTTAGGTGTTGTTGCTGATTGGCATTAATTTCACACTGCGTGATGCATGAACTTGGGCGTGGATTTGTAGCGGTCCTCTTCCCTCTGGGCAAGAGACCGCTTTGTTCGTAGTATTTTGCATGCCACGCGTTCGTTGCATTGGCTGTGCGAAGAGACCGCGGGCTCTGCAGTGGCGCCTCTCAGGATCTAATCATATTTCGATTTTTGCCCTTCTGTTCCTTACCTTGTTCATCACCTGAGACACATAAAAAAACTGACACCCACATACGCACCCCCACACACCCACACGCACATACTCACATACGCACGCACGGCCCTTGTCAGTTGTCAAGACCAGCTTAACTGGGTTGCATTCCTCTATTCGAGCGACTCCTGTGGTGTCCCAACGAGCGGCAGTGTGCTCTGTCAGCCTTCTTTTACTTTTGCTCCCCTGTCTCTCCTCCCGTTTTCTGCTCACACCTCGTTGTCATGTCCGAAAGCGGTCGAAATGATCCGCCAGAGGACTCGGTGCCGACTAACGTCGACAACAGCGATGTCGAGTACCACTACCTTCGCACACCCAAGCAGGGGAACCTCGCGGGCGGCAACAACAGTGGACTTAATACCAGCGACCCCAACGCGATTTCTAGCTTCTTGCTTATCGGCAAGCTCAAGTCCGTCGTGTACGAAGTTCTGTATAACCTGGAAAACCATGGCAACTTACATGACATTGATGAATTTATCGCTGTAACGGAAGACTGCCTGAAGGCTCTCAAGACCGTCAAGGTGGAGCGGCGCATTGAAGCACGCCGAATGAATCTCTCCATGCGCATCCAGGTAAACTCTTCCATGAACGCGCTGACGACACCATCAAACAGGGAGCTGGACGACGCGTTAGGAGACACTGTGCGTACCTCTGCCGCCATGGTGAGCCAGGGACCTCAAAACTACAAGGCTGCGCTGCTGAGGCAGAAGCTGCCATCTCCCAAGCACTCTCCGGCCCGGACAGATGTCCAGACAAGAGGCGACGTGGAGGCTGCTCGGTACGCATCAGCGCTGCGGGCAGAGGAGCGTCAGAGGCAGGCAGAGGAGCGCCGGTTTGACATACTGCAGGAAATAAAGCAGAAGTCGGAGGTGGCCGATGCTAGAAGCCTGCGCGCCAAAGCGCGGCGCGTGGAGGCGGAGGCAAGGCAACGCATGGAGACGCTGGATCGAATGGACAACGGAGTGCGCCGTGCGGAAGAGGCACGGCGGCAGACTCGAGAGAAGGCCCAGCGTGCCCACTCCCGAGTGGAGCAGGTGCTGCTCACGAAAGAGCTGCTGCAGCAGAACAAGGCGCTTTTGCTGGACAAGAAAATGAGCGATGTGGAACATAATCAGGAGCAGATGCGGGGGAAACTGCAAAAGCAGGCACTGGAGCGGCAGGAGGCAGTGCGGGCCGCGGCTGAGCGTCGCCGAAACTTAAGCCAGGAGCGACAGGAGAAGCAACAGCAGCGCGAACAGCACCGTGTTGACAACCTGCGCCGAATCGACGAGCAGAAGAAGGTGGACCAGGAAGTGAAGCAGCAGAAGGCACGTGAATGGGAGAAGAAGGTGCAGCAGCACCATGTCGACACCACCGCAGAGGCCGAGGCGCAGATCCGCAAGACGGAGGAAAAGTTTCAGCAGAGCGCCCAGCTGTTGGAGGAGCAGCGGGAGAAGCGGCAGCAGAAGCTGGAGCGGCAGGAACAGAAGCTACGCGAGGCGAAGGAGCGTCGCGACAAGGAGCTGGAGGCTCGGGTGATGTTGGAGGAGATGATGCCGCGCATGTCAGAGCAGGAAGCGGAGCAGCAGGCATCGCGCATGTCGCGTCTATCCATCACAACGGTGCACCACGGTAAGGTGTTTGTGGACACGTACCAAAAAATGTCGACGCAGTCTGCCAAGGATCTGAATCGCAGCCGGCTACGCGTCGTTTTCAGTCGTCTCTCGTCAGCTGTGACTGCGGCATTGTTGATGCAGTGCAAGCATCCCTTGAGTGAACTCACAACATTGTCTCTCGGGGATATGGACTACGAATATGTGCGCTACTTCAATGCATTCGATACGCTGGTTAAGGTTCTCGTGGAGGCTCGGAAAGCACGCGACTTTGGGACCATGCGGCAGACAAGCGATGTCTTGTTGTCTTTGTTTGTGCATGAGAAGGAGGGCAGAGAGAACGTGGTGTACTTCATCAAGAGTGGGTGCACAGCTTCGCTTTCGACGTGCCTACGTGACGAGGCTCGCTCGCTGCCCCTTAAGCACAACACTGAGGCCCTCCGCTGCGCCATGGAAGTTCTGGGCATGTGTCTGGAGAAGATCAGCGCTGAGGCGCAGGGAGCAGCAAAGTTGATACCAGTTCGGGACCAGCTACTTAACGAGATGGAGGTCGTTGGCGTTGACCGCGTCTGCGTTGCAGTACTTCAAACCTGCACTGAGGAGGAGGAGCTATACCTGGCATACACCGCCCTCTGCATCATTTACACGGAGCTGAGCGTGATAACCCGCCGCAAGGGAGAGGTAAAGCGACACTGGTTTCAGCAGATCACGACCTCTCTCTTTACGCTACTGCAAAACATGCTCACCCCGAACGGCTCGCCACTGCGGGAGTGTGATGTGAGTCTCTCGGGCGAGCGGGTAACCATTCTATTTTGCCTGTTTCGCACCCTCAACACCCTCGCGCGCTGGCAGCTGACGAAGTTTCAAGAGTTGCTGCACGATGGTTCCACCGATGCTGGGGCCGCCGTGGACGCGGCGCAAGAGAGAAAGGGCGAGATAAAGCGGACCGTCTCTGCCGACTCGCTGCCAGCACTTATCACTCGCACGGAGCTGTTTCACGTTCTCAGCGGATTTTTCATGTTTATCCACGGTCACCTCGAGGAGCTTGAGACGATCCCGCCCTCAGAGGACGCTGCAGGAACGACTAGGAAGAACATTAGAAGCTCTTTCGAAGAGGCGCTGCAGTTCGGCGTCACGTTGAACGGCTTTCCACCCTTCCCTTGTGGCAACGACTCCGATCCGGGCGATTCGCACAGGTTAGGTGGCAAGCACTACCACTTGCGGGCGGCCCTGCATGAGTGCATCCTTCTCGTCGGCTACCTGTGCTTTGATGACGCACTGCTCCAAGACATGATGGGATGGGGAAGGAAGAAACCGCTCATTGGCATGATGCTGAATGTGCTGCCCATCGCCTACTTCTCCAATGCCCGGCACATTTTGTTTCCGACAATCCTCTCCGCCATTCTTCAAAACAACCGAAACTCGATGATCGTCCGCGAGGAGATGTCGCTGGCAGAGCTTCTGCAATTCATCTTGCAGGAGTACGATCCCTTGACCAAGAGGGCAAAAATGTACGCTCAGGAGCACCATAAGCAGCTGGTGGCGCATAAGATGGAGACGGATCCCCGCTTTGCACTCATGGTGAAACTGCAGGGCAAGTCGTGGGCAGACATGGTGGACGATGACGACCTCCCACCGGCAACGCCGCACTCGTCCGAGACAACGAGCACTACCCCAGCGGTGGAGAAGGAGAAACTGTGCAAAGGACTTCGTGCAACGTCGCTAAACCCGAGCAACTACTTCAAATTAGAGAGGCGGTTGCCCATATCGTATTGGCCCGCGGCGATAGAGCAGCTGGAAAGGCTGCGCCAGCTGTAGAGTGTGCCACGACGCGAAGACAGCTTTTGGTGTTGTTGCAGCTTTGTTGCTTTCGGTTCTCTAGCGGGTTTGACGTGCTCTGCGTTGAGCGTTACGTGGGTTGAGTCGGGCGAGAGATTCTACACGCATGCGCATATAAGCGTACATATCTGCACGCGAGAAGACACGAAATGCTCGATTCAAAAAAGAACAACAACTGAGCGCGTGGCTCATGCTAGTGAGCTGTGATCTTCCACGCGGCGCGTCTGCTCATTTTCAGCGGGGGGCAGAGTGCAGTGGCGAGTGAGCGTTCACTGCGTCTTGCAAACACCGTGCAGATAAAGAGATGTGCTGGCCGTGGGCCCAGTTTGCATCTCGTTAGTGGGGAGCTGCGCTGGACTGTTGTACACGAGGTGTGGAAAAGGGAAACACGTACGCGGGTGCAGTCGCGAATGTTCTACGAGCTAGTGCGCCTTTCCTCCCGTTGTACTTTACACGTCGCCCTCATAGTGCTACTGTTTCATTTCTCCCGGTGTTGCAGGGTGCTGCGCTCCCCATGTCAACTCCCACCCCACTGCGCCATTCCCCTCTCTCCTTTTCATCCTGGACAACCCCCTCTGTACCACCATTATCTCCCCGATACCCACCACGCGCCTCAACAGAGATTTAAAAGGCGGCGTACTAAGTCCTCTGCTGCCTAACACTTCGCTCAGGTCTGCATATGCACCAGCGCACTCCATCACTGCAGCAGTACCCGCGCAACACTTCGGAGCATTACAGCAAGCACAAAGAACTTCATCATCTAAGCTTTGTAGAGGTCTGTCCCAATCTCTGCCCTCCCTTCTTTCTGAGTTAACTTACCAGGACGGCCATTCAAGAAATCCTCACCTTCGCAGCTCTCTTTCTGCCCCCTTTTTCCCACCTTCCTTCTCTCCCCCATACACTCGTGTCATTGATACAATCAGAGAAGGAGGACTTCTTCGATCACAATGCCGGAAGCATCGTCTGAAGCGGTACCTGCCATCAAGTCCATCTTTCAAGGACGCTTCTTACTAACGAAGCTTCTCGGCAAGGGTGGTTTTGGCGAAGTCTACGCGGCCGTGCAGACATCCAACAATGAGGTTGTGGCCGTGAAGATGGAAAAGAATAACGGCCGCAGCTCGTTTCTCTTTCACGAGGCACGCGTGATGCAGGACATTCAGAAGACCCCCACGAAGGATGGCATCTCCGGCATTGCGACACTCAAGTACTTTGGACAGGAGGGAGACTACCGCATGTTGATCATGTCCATGCACGGCGCGTCGCTGGAGGACATTCACGAGAAGTTGGGCCGCTTCTCTCTGAAGACCGCTGTTATGCTTGTGAGTCAGATGCTGGCACGCCTCGAGTACATCCACTCTGCAGGCTACGTCCACCGTGACCTCAAGACGGACAACTTTCTTGTGGGTAAGGGCTCCTTCTCAAATCGAATCTTCATGATCGACTTTGGCCTGAGCTCCAAGTTCATAGGCTCCGATGGCAAGCACCGTGAGATATCTACTGGCCGGTACTTCCTGGGCACCTCTCGGTTCGCCTCGCTGCGGACGCATCAGGGATACTCGCAGAGTCGCCGCGACGACCTGGAGCAGCTAGTGTACATCATGATTTACATGTATCGTGGTCGTCTGCCGTGGTCGGGCCTCAACATCAAGGATCTGTCGGCCAAGGAGCGCAAGATCGGCCAAATCAAGGCGGATTTAAGCTACAGCCAGATTTGCGCTAAGTGCCCGCAAGAGTTTGAGCACCTGTTATTCTACGCCCGAAACATGGAGTTTGCAGAGACCCCTCAGTATGACATGTGCCACGCCCTTCTCCAATCCGTTTTAGACTCGATGAGCCCCTGCGAGAAGATGGACTATGTCTTTGATTGGCACGTGCAGGCTAGCAAGCCACACCTCCAACAAGCGGCGCTGCGCGACGAGATCGCGCCTGCAAACGCCAATGCTGCGAGCCGGCCCAATATTTTCAGCGGTGCGGATGGCAAGGGTATGTTCTCTGGCTTTGACACCAGCAACCAGCCTGAGAACATCTTCAGCATCGGTGACCACGACGCGTAAGATTGCTGTCACCGATCACATGTGAGGATGCATGTGTGTGTGTGTGTGTGTGTGTGTGTGTGTGTGTGTGTCATTACGACTCCGTGAACGGCAAACACTAAAACTGTACATGCGCGCACACCGTCATGTGATGATGGCTGACTTTGCGCTTCTCTCTTGCTTTTCAGCATGCCTTGTTTCTTTGTTTTCCTTTCCTTCTCCTGCCCCCTCATCTTTCAACTGCTGTACTCCCGGCCCCCTATTTGGGTGCTATGCTGCTCTTCTTGCTTTGTCATTTGGCACACTGCAACGATAAGAAGCATCAAAAATGCGTTTACGTCAGAATCATTTGTGTGCTTTGTTCTATGTTCTCCTTTGCCTTTCCTCTGTGTGCTACTTCTCCTTCCCCTTGTCTTTTCCTTCCACGACCTCCTTTTATTGCCCTGTATGTTGGCTTTCAATGATCACCTCCGTTGCTCACCCTCTTGAGTGTTTCTTTGTATTTCGTGCATGTGCTCGCTTGCCATGTGTTTTTATAACCGAAAATCTTTTCCTTCTTTTTCCCCTTTTTGTTGTTGTGTTGTGTGTGCCTATTTTTCTGTTTCTGCATCCCTTCCTGGGCCTATCATATACTTCTCTATACGTCAGACCCCGCACCCGTCTGTAATCCTTCTCAGAGCATACCACGTACGACGTGCGTCTCAGCTACTGCGTTATTCCACACATCCGTGTGTGTGGGTGTCGGTGCCGGCAGTGCGTAGCGCCTAGTCACTGTATGAGTATACCCAAGATGATACTACCTCCCTCACTTCTCTGTTTTTGTTGTTGTTGATTGATGTGGCGTAGTTCCCACCACGACCCATCCTCTTTGTATTAACATGATCCCTCTTTCGCCTCTTTTTGTGATGCTAACCTCTGCTTTCCCTTCCTCTGTTTCCCCACTCATCTTCGCACATCCATATATAAGTGCGAATGTACAGACCATCCCCCTGTCTTAATCTGCTTTCATTTTGCCCACACTCTTGCACCACTCGGTGAGAAAGGTCCACGCAGGTTTCCCCGAAGTTCTATATTCTTACGGCACAAGCAAAGAACTTCATTTTGTGTTCTTCACGGACTATCGTTCGCGGACATATACTTCACCTTCATCTTACCATCCCTTCATCACTCAGAAAGGAAGAGAGAGCGATGCACCTTGTCTCGTTGACTTTCTTTTTTTTTTGCATTTCGTGTCTGTGTGTAGGAGTGAGCACTTTTTCCTTTAGCCTTTGTGTGCGTGTGCGTGTGCTCTTCCCTCTCTCTTAGTATGTGCGCCTTTTTCGCTTCTTTGATTCAGTTGCTGCGCTAACGTGACTGGTCGTGCCGCTATCTTTTCTCTCGCGCGCTTGTTCTCTGTCTTTCCTGGCTTTGTTATGTTCTGCTTTAAGGGGCTTCTTCCTCACTTTTGCGCACCCTTTGAACGGTAGAAGTGGGGGTGTATTTATTTTCTCTGTGCTAGGGTGTTTCACGCAACAGCTCTCTTCCAGCGAGGCACAACACTTGCTAGGTACCACAGCACTGTATCTCTTGGTGGTAGACGAACAACGAAGAAAGTGATTCCCCTCCGCGCCTCCACGGTGCACAGAATCTCACACGCCGATCCAACAAGGAATCCGTCGGTGATCACCCGCTTCTTCTCTGTCAATTCGGGAGGAACAAAAGGGACGACGCGACTTATACGTAAGCAGCTCCTCTTTACCATATTCTTAACGGTTATCTGTGTCTTTGTGTGCATGTTTCTCTGTGTACTGTTTTTCTTTTATGTTCTGTGATGCAGGTGTGTATACACGCTCACACCCGTACTTCATGATGCGCTCTGTGCCTCCGGTGTTTCTATTCCCATTGCATGTCAAGATCAGGTATCATCTTCTTCGTCCGAAAGTGTGCGTGTGTGTGTCGGAGGTGCTTCTCGGGGTTGCAAAGCGTATGTACCTGTGCGTGCACACACACACACGCAAGGTGTGCACAATTCAAATGGAGCATTCATTGAGGGTGTTCGGCAAGGTGTAGGACTGATGAATTGAAAGAGACGTCAGCGGTGAGCAAGGAAAAACCGCAGCAAGCTTCCCATCTTCCTTGATCGCTCTGTCTCGCTTGCCTCCCCCCCCCTTTTCTTGCTGTATCGTGCAGTGTGTGCGTGAACGAACGTGCTCCGGTCTGTCTGTCTACATGTGTGTTTCTTGTGTGCGGCGTTTTTCGATTAGTGGAGAAATGTCTCCGGGTGTTCCCTCTCTCTTTTCGGTTCATGTGCATGTGAGAACATACTTGCCTCCTTTCCTCCTTCCCTTTTTCCTCTTTTTCGCAGGAGACACCGGGAGAGCACATCAAAGACTTCAAAGGGAGCGGAGCTCACATATCAAGTGACAGCTGCGTCGGTTGCACGTTGTGTCCTTTTTTTATCTCGCACGACGGGCCTTTTTGAGCAAGCCCAACGCAAGGACGAACCTCTGTTTTTCTCAGGAAAGAAAATAGGCAGGCAAAGTCGGAACAGACTGTGGGGCTTGCAGGTAAAACAGGAAAAAAAAACAATGTCGCGACCATGCAAACGAGCGTCAAGCATACAGATTTGCCGACAATGGAAAATGCTAGTAAAGGCTTTTCTTCTTCCTCTTCTGCTCTGACTTCTCGCTCTCTTCGACTATAAACATGCTACTATTACTTGTCTGATGCACTGCTTTTCTTTTTCTAGCGTGCGTCTGAGTGTTTCACCTTTTCGTTTGTTTATATCAGTTCAAATCACTTCTCTCCTTTCTCGTCTGTGTGGGCCCACTCACATCCCTCCTTCTAACCAAAATGCTATCGTATATCTGTCTAGTAAGCGTTGTAGGCGCAGTACCTCTATGGCCACCAACGTATGTCCCCCATGAATACTTAGACATGATGGAGAGAAAAAACAATGTGACATACACGTAGCTGCCTTCGAGGAGGTGAGCACGGCTTCTAAAGACGGTCTTCTTTTTTTGTTCTTGCCATTGAGGCTCATCCTTCCTCGTCTCTGGGCGTGTGCCCGATGGACTGACACCGGCGCATGTTGACAAGGGACCAGAGTGTCTCGTCGACTTTAACCGCGTCGCCTAGTGTGGCGAACTACGACGGCGCTCGTTGAACTCTCCGCATGAATGCTGACGTCTCATCAGTTTGTGTGTGCAAGAAAAGCAGACTGACGGTTTTAGCTCATTCATGCTAAGCTCCTCGCCCTCATCAAACTACTCTCATTTGTCTTAACACTCTTTTTCATCACACTATCTCTTCCTCGTCCTTCTCGGCTGCCGAGGTTTTTTTCACTTTCTCACCTCCACAATGCCTCGCGTGTGCGCATTCCCTCCGCTGATTACCCAAGGGCTTCTACTATCCACCTTAAGGTAAGACGCATCACACGCCTCCCACGTCTGTCAGCAGGTTCCACTACAGGATTCTCTTTTCCTTTTCCCTTTCTTAGTCTCACCCCCACCCGTTCTCGCGTGCTGCGTCAAGCAAATGCTCCGGCGCTGCGCTCGTCGTCTAGGCCATCAGCTCATCAAGGAGCCAATGGAGCACGAAGAGACCACCTTTAGTCGTGGCAACCGTACTCGCAGCAGCGCTCTCCATCACATGTACGGGCTTGCCGGGTTTTGCGGGGTCGGTTGCATGCTAGCTCTCTTTTCCTTTGTGTCGGGGCAGCGTCGCGTTCAGACCACAATTACGGCAGACGGCACCATCACCAAGGGCACGTGTCCTACCAAGTGGTGGAACTTTTAAGCCTCCTGACAAGTGAGCAGCCTTGCTGTGCCTGCGCGGCTTCGCTGCTCCGCAGGCACCGGGAAGAATTTATTGCCAGCGATAAGCAGTCGCAGCATTGGCAGCGAAGTTCGCTTTTGTTTCGGCCCCGGCGTTGCTCTCTTTCTTTCATCTGTTTGTGTTCGTATGGTGTGTGTGTGTGTGTGTGTGTGTGTGTGTGTGTGTGTGTGTGATAGTGATCGCTGTAGTGTAGTGGGACACGAGGTACACATGCCTTTCATGGCGCCGAGAGCCTCCCCCCCCCCCCCCCAACACCTGCTGCTATCCACTTTGTTCGGGGGACAGGGAGACGGTGTGTACACCAGCCTGGGTTTTCTCTTTCTTCACTTGTGATCGTCTCTCGGCAACATCTATACTTTTCTTTGATTCTCTCCGGCTTGCGTAGCGTAGTAGTGTAATGATCCACACACCGACCAACACACAGGACGACACCCCATGAGAAACGCGAAGTAAAAATCTGAAAGCGGCGCCGCTCCCTTTCCCTTCCCGCTTTCTGTTCTACTTGGGCTCTGTGGATGACCCTCTTGGGCTGCCAATGTGAACTTCCTTCAAGGTCCTGCACCCCACAGAGGCTCCTCAGATGTACTGGGCTACAGGCTCACAGAGAGAGTGAGAAAGGAGGGCATAATGGTAGGTTTGCTCGTGGTGCAACTTCTTTCTCTCTTCACTGTATTGTATCACGAACGAAGCATCTTTCGTCTCCCTTGTGCGGTACCACACACCCCTTTCCTCTTTCTCTCTTTACTACTGCGTCTTGGTCGGAGGTATGTTGGGATGGATGCAAGCCCGCCTGCCCTTCCCCTTCCCTCCCACGGCCGCTGCGACTGTTCCCGTTTTCAGCTTATAGTGGCACTGGCATGTGCGTGTGGGCGTCCTCTTGCGCTTCGGTCCCTTTGTGCTGCCTCAACGAATTTCTCATACAATGCCGCCGATACGTCCCGCCAAGCCTCCTGGTACCAAGAGCGTTCGCAAGCGTGGCGCTAACCACACCAAGACGTGCTCTCCGTCGCTCCAAGAGGTGTACATTCGATCGTGTGCGGAGCTGGGGCTGCGGCCCAATAGCGCGTTTACAAGCCTCCTACCTGACAAGGGTGGAGTTGAGTATCCTGAAGCCACGCTTGACCTTAGCCGCAACTACGTCGGAGACAAGGGTATCGCACCTATCCTTGCTACGCTCGAGAAAATGCCCAACGTGCGCGCGCTCATCTTCTCCGAGAATGGCTTGCGAAATCGTGGAGTAGAGCTTGTGTGCGCCAGTGCGACCAACCTGCCGCACCTGGAGTTTATTGAGCTTTCCGACAATTTTATCAGCGAAGGCGCGGCTGTGGCCCTCTTCCGGCTTATCGAGCATCACCGCCAACTTCAAATGGTGGTTTTGGAAAATACAAAAATACCCGTGCAGTGGAGAGTCAAGCTGCTTGACGCGCTCGCCGAAAAGCGCGCCACGAGGCAGTCGCAAGCACATGCTTCCATCCTCGTGAGCTGAAAGGTGCCTCTCTCTCCCTATGACACGGTACGTCACTACGTGACCTTCGCCCACACAATCTTTCCTACCGCGTTTTCTGCACAAAGAGAAAGAGGTTACTCTTCGATGTACGTTACCTGCACGTTGTCCTCTGTGAAAGACGAACCAAAGAAGAAAATCGCTCTCCTCATGAAATCTGTCGAACAGCGAAGACGCATGTCTCCGCACTCTACATGTGTTTTGGCGCACGATCGCTGCTTCTCTCTTCCTCTCCGTTCTACCATCGTGATACACTTGACAGGGGTACGAGTGGTTAGGGAAAGGTGAAGATCGGTGGGGGCTGGTGGGCCGATCAATGAAGGCAATTGAGAAGAGTGATTGATGCATCTCTCATTGTCACCTGTCTACTCCAAGGACTAACTCCCAGGATTGAAAGCAATGATACACTGCTGAACCTGTGCTGTGCTGCAAAACCCTTTCTCTGGCACGACGCCTCGGCTGCCCCTTTGCGCTTTCTCGGTGCAAAGTGAGCATCGCCCCTTCACCGCAGGTACATACTGCTACGTGTATTCCTTCCCTGCCTGGTAGCGTCCCGCCTCCTTGTTCTCTCCCTTTTCACACTTTGTCGTGTGGAGGCTGGCCACAGTATAGCGGTCGAGTTTATCATTCGCAGCGTAGTGTCTCTCTCACAGATACACCCCCTGTCTGTCTCCTCCCTCCTTTCTCTTTCGCCGAGGTGAATGTTGCCGAGGGTAATGCGGCTGGAGGCCGCCATCTCCCCGGCACATCAAAAAGTCTTCGACGTTCTGCTCAGCGTGGCTGCGGAAAGCAAGCTCGAGGCTACGCTGCGGGTAGCGGGAGGGTGGGTGCGGGACATGTTGCTCGGGTTGCACTCAAACGACATTGACATTGCCATTGAAACCCACCCAAACGCGGAGCCTGTCACAGGTGAGGCCTTCGCTCACCACGTATCCAAGTACCAGCTGTTTCACGGCGACCGCAGCCACAAAGTGAGCGTCATTCGTTCCAACCCGGCTCTCTCCAAGCACATCGAAACTGCCACGCTGCGCGTCAACGAAATACCGGTGGAGTTCTGCGCCCTCCGCAGCGACGTGTACACGGATGAGTCGCGCATACCCCAAGTACACCCGGCGGCTCCCTTGGAGGATGCGCAGCGCCGTGACTTCACCATCAACGCTCTCTTCTACAATTTGCACACCGGCATGGTGGAAGACTACACCACCGGCTTGGAGGATCTGCGTCTGCGCATCATCCGGTGCCCACTGGAACCTCGAACGACCTTTACAGATGACCCGCTTCGCCTACTGCGCGGCGTGCGTTTTGTTGGTCAGCTAGGTGCGCTCAACTTTTCGCTGGATGAGTTGATCACCAACTGTGTAGATGACTCGCTTCTTGATGTACTTCAACTGAAGGTGTCTCGCGAGCGTATTGGGAAGGAGTTTGTGAAGATGATGACGGCCGCCCACCCGGAGCGGTGCATCGCATTACTGCATGACATGCACATATTGCAGCATATCCTGCTAGCCAGCGTGGTCATGCGGCAGGCGCCCGGCAAGAAGCAGCTGTCGAGCGAGGTTGACCGAGTAGACAAGCTGATAGATCTTTATCCGGATGGATCGAAAAGAATGGAGACAGTGATGCGACTGAGCTCTGTTGGCTTGCCGTGCCTCGTCAACATTGGCGCGGCGGCTGAGTTGACCGAGGAGCAGCGCGTGGAAGTGGCGCTTTTCTTTCTACTTATTCCTTTCTTTCGTGGCGCTACGGAGAGTATTGATGAGACGGTGCGCAATGTTTGCGTTAATGGGCTGAAGCTTCCGGTGGCGAGCTACGACTGTGTGCGACGCTTGATCGACGCTTACAATCAGCTTTATGAGCAGTCCGTGACGATGGATGAGCTCGCCGTCGGGACACTTCACCCCGAAACAGTGAGGAAGGTATTTGATGCCTTGAGCACCCTCAACGACACGCGCGTCTTTTCTCATGCCCTCCGAGTCGTTCTGCTAGCTTACATGCTAATCGAGGAATCAGCTCACCAACTGTCAGGCGGTACACCGCAGCAGGTCACGAAAAACTTCTCCGCTGTGTGGGCACGTCTTGTCCAGCACCCTGTGCTACTTGGTGTCTTCCAGCTGAGCCTGCCCGTCAATGGAAAGAGCCTGCAGGAGGTGTACGGCATTCCACCCAAGAACGTTGGGGCAACTCTGCTGAAGATGCGACTGAAGCTCGTGCTTTGCCCCCAAATGACACCTGACGACGTTGCGCAGTGGCTGAGGGAAGGCGCGAAGATATGACTCGGCCGCCGTCGAGTGGCCCATTGCCGTTAGTGCTACAGGTGACTTAATCCTGTTTTCTACTCTGCAAGGCTGTATAGCCGCTGCGCGGGGCGTACGAAATAGTTGTGGCGGCAGCTCCTGCGCTGTGTCGTGTGCAGTGGGGAAGAAATGATCAACATCGAAACAAGAAAAAGACATTGTATTAGTCTCGGCTACCGTGCAGTTCTAGCCACGACGGTCAATTGGCTCCCCACCACTCTCTCATCCGGTGGATGCTGATCACGAGAGAAAGGAGTGCCTCTGTCCGCGCTGGCCTTGCTTTGCCTCGAGTGAGTGACCGAAGAGTCTCGTTCTTGTGCTCCTTTTGCCCTGCATGTGTGACGCTGCGCACTCTGCTCCACTTGCTCATCCCCATCTTTTCGTCCTCTCTCTTCTCTGTGCTGCTGGGGGTTGGTGCAGGTGTACAGCCATCGGCGCACTGCGCATAACGCTGCCCCTCTCTCCTCTTTGTCAGCGCCATTCAACCGCGTTTCCCCCTTCCCACTTTGGGCTTGCATAGGCAGAGCGGAGGTGTTTTGCATCCGCAGATACTGTGGCACCTTTCGTTAGTTTTTCGCGCACACAAAGGAGTAAAGGTGACGTGCGAAACTGGGAAAATACTGAAGGTGCATAGCAAGCAGCACGTCACAACTGCTTTCTTTTATTTGTGACTCTCTGCCGTCTCTGTCTGTGTGTGTGTGTGTGTGTCTGTGTGCTTGACCTCCTCCTCCTCTCCCTCGGCCTTTGAGTCACGCCCCCCCCCCCTCCCCCTACACACACACACGCGCACACACTCGGAGACAGACAAATAGACAGGTACGACTACGTCCACAGACGCACATACATACACTCCCACACACCCATACATACAAGTCCATAGTTTCGTAGTGGTCAGCCTCGCCACCACCGCCCCACCCCCCTCCCCTCTACTTCATGAGCTGCATACGTACTGGCCGGCAGGTACCCATCGCAAATCCATAAAACATACATTGAAGTTACCATAGAAGACCTGGACCGCATCGCCGCCATTCCTCTTCCGCCACGCACACATTTTAGGTAATGGGTGTTTCCTTTTTTAGTCTTTTTGCGTTGTCGCCGTCCCCCGCTCTTCTCTTTTCCTTCCTCGAGTCTCCCCGTTGTGCTCTGCGCCCGCTACGCTGCATCTGCACTGGTTTCTTGCCACTGCCAAGGCCCCCCTGCCCTTCCCTCATCCCCAGACGTGCTGAAGGCTCTGTCTGTACTCCCCTTCCTCTTTGGAATTGCTCTTGTGTTCTAGGCTGAGTATTCCTCCAAACCCGTGTAGCGTTCTTGAGACATGAGCGAGATTCGCTTGAGTTCCTATAGTGCCGTGTGCTGGCGCCCCGGAAAGGCTGGCTTCGTGGACGTGGTGGGCCCCATTTCTTGCACAGAGCTGCCACAGCAGACGTCCTCGGGTAGTGGCACGGTGGTATCTGCCCCGATTGCGTTGGAGTGCGTCAGGCAACCTGAACAGGATCTCATCGTGTGGCTAGGATGGAAGGGATGCCGAGACTTCAAGAAAGGTGGGAAAGGTCTTCACAAAGTTCTCTACGTCTGCACGACCGTCACGCACTCCGGCGTCTTCTTCACCTACCACAAGGGTGAGCGGCTGGGGTTTGCGCTCATCACCCACGACTCGAACGACCCGCAGAAGTTAGGGAATAGGCCTACCCTCTACAAAGAGGAGCTTTCTGGCTTGATGGCGGACGTCTTGCACGATGGCGAAGGCAAAAAGACGTCCAAGCAGCTAAAGCAAAGACAACTGGTGACAGTGCGGCAGGCGGTCATTCGCGAGACCCTCGAGGGGCACGTTCTCGCAGCTGTATTCATCAATCGCCGCGGCGATGTGTACGCGTTGGTGGCGCACTTGACAAAAAACGCGTGGCGCAAGTGGAGGATGGATGCCGCTATCGGCTTTATGCCGTGCATCCATGTTTCAGACGGCGGTCGCGATGTGCGGCTTGTGCACTGCGACATAGGCGAGCCCATTGATCACACCTCCACCACTGTCGCCCCTTCCCTTCCTTTGGCTCTCTTGACGTTTGATCGCGTCTCGATGAGCAGTGCCATCTGGGCTGCGCAGGTGGTGGCCGCCGCATCGCCTCTCCTGTGTGTGAGATTCCGTGAGTTCATTCTGCCCACGCGCGGATCGGAGGTTGCGGCGGAGAGAGTCTTTCAGAGTCAGTGCGTCGAGTGCGTACTTGACAACGCCCGGAAAGTGCAGCAACCGTGCCTTGCCCAGGTGGATGAGGCGACCGCAGTGTACACCGTGGTTGTATCCTGGGAGCAGTCTAGCTATCTCCTGCACATGCGTCACTCGCTGTGCGGGTCAGGGCTGATGACGAATTGCACAATGGTTGCTGGATTGCATCGGCCAATCAGTGCGTGCACGCTCTCAATTCCGAGCCTGCACCGACCTCGAGGCGCCCGGGTCTCGCTGGTGTTGTGCGACGACATGAGAGTGTACTGCTGCGAGCACTTCGGGCAGGTAGCGTCGGTGTCGCTTAACATTGAAGGCGTGGACTGCTCCGTATTGACGCTCCCCGCGCCACCGGCCGGAAAGTCAACCAAGAAAGTATGGACAGCAACGATACTCCCAGCGCGGCTCATACCGCTGCACAACCAAACAGAGGTTCTCTGCACGAACGGGACGGTTGGGCTGTTCTTACGCGTGAGTTACGCCAGTTTTAGCGAGACGGTGCCGGTACCGCCAGGCGTGGCGGTGGAGGGCACCATCGAGACTGCCGGCTACGGCACGGCGACTGAGGTTGGGGTTGGAGCTGCTGCACTCCGTCTGTGCCTGGAGTCGTTGCAGCGGCTCTCGGTGCGCACTGCCCGCCACGACCTGCCTGATGTGGTGTTTCGCCACATCATGCCGCACCTGCGCTACGTGGGTACCTCGCAACAGGAGGTGATGCTGATGCAACGGGTGTACGAGCAGCTGCTGCAGATGGCCAAGCCGATCCTAGAGTCCGAGTGGACCTATCTCTGGTCGCTCACCTCTCTTCTCCAAAAGGCCCTCGTGAAGCGCGGCAGAGATAACCAACTTCGGTACACTGACACCTTCTTTCTGCAGCTGGCTGACGCGTACCGGCAGAGCAGCTTCGCCTCTCCTAGCGGGGAGACGTTAGTGGGGGACGGTGTCCGCTCTGTCGTGTCGGTGGAAGCGCAAGGTGTGATCGCAGCACCGACGGCGACCCTGCCCGCAGAGGTGGGCTATGTCCTCGACGGGCTGGCGGCAGGCGTTGCCCCGGTGGCGTTAGCGGAGGAAATCGTGCGGCGCATGGTGCGCACCGAGACTCTCTTGAACGACATCTGCGTTGTGTCGTCTCAGGATGGCGTGGCCAGCTGCGTGCACTGCATGGGATGTGTTCTTGTGGCGAGTTGTCTAGACCTGAGTGTATTTGCAATCGCTGACGAGGCGGGCGGGCTGCGTGTGTCTCTTCAACGACCGCAGGATGGCGTATGCGTTGCGGTTCAACCGTACACCTTTGCGAACCAGGAGGAGTTTGAAACCGCACTGTCCTTAGCAGGCGATCTCCTTTGCGTCTACTCCGCCGATGAGTCATTCAGGCCCGATGTGGCGCTTCTCACGCTGAGCATTGGGAGACGGCAGCATTGCCTGACTACCTTCCTGCAGCTGTTTGCTCCCGTGTTGCGTCAAGCCGTCGATGCAGTGATGCCGCTAAGCAGCAATAGGGATTGGTTCGAGAAGTGCGTCGCCACACTGGCGCAGCCATCCACTGAATGGGCTGTCAGTTTGCTGCGCAAGGGCAGCAGCGACAGCTTCACTATCACAGCGGCACTCTGCCACGTACTGTGTACAGCGCACAACGGCGTGGATGCTGTCTTTTTTCGGAGTCTCTCGGGCACCCTCTCCGTAGAGTTCTGCGCCACCGCGCTGGTTGCTCGTATCTTCCACCAGACAGAGCGTCTCCTGGCTGCGACCCAGAATTACGCATCGGCATTGGCGACCTATATATCAACGCACAGGAGTGAAGCAGAACAGGACACCCATGCTCAGGCGATGGACGTGGGCCGGAAGCGTCTGCATACGGTACTGGCGCAGACGTCCGCCTTGTGGACGCAGATGGACTCCCTGTCTCCCTACCCTGTACGTGATGTAGCGGAGAGCTACCGCATCTCCGTTGGCATCTCACTAGCGCCCGTCGCGAGCACGGCGTCCGCATTGACGGAGGGCACAATGGTGTCACGCACGCTCGTGCTGTGCTTCCGCATCTTCTGTCTCGTGCAATACTCGCTGGAGGTCGAGAAGGACGCGAGTCTGGCAGTAAGTGCTGAGTCGGCTAGTTGGACAGCGGACGACGCCATTGTGAGGGACTGCCAAGGAGCTCTGGAGGCCCTCTACCTGCTGGCGGACAGCCCGTTTCCGCTCGAGTGGCTCCAGTGGAAGTTTATGTCACACGTGAGGTACGCAGCTACCATCAGGCCAACTTGGGTCCCGTTCCTAGTGCGCCTTATGCAGCTGTCGAATGTGCGCCAGAGCAGTAGTGAGAAACTCAAGCGCGACTTCTACACACTGCTGGGGGCCCTGCAGATCCATGACGTGTCTTCTACAACAAAAGTGGCAGAGGGGGATATTCAGAGAGCTATCGCAGCGGCAGAGTCCACCGTTGGCGCTGTTGCTATCCAGGCAGGGCACTGCGGTCCAGCGGCTGGAACGGAAGGTGATCGCCCAGCGCAATCAAGGCCTACCGTTTTCTTCATCTTCTCCCACCAGCGCGATCCATCGCTGCCCAGCTGGACGGACTCGCACTCGCTGCCAGAGCGACGGCACCTTTTTGCTACCAACTGGGCCGACGCACTGTGGACGCTGGAGCGGGTACCCGGCGCTCTTCAAAAGGCCTGCGCTGCAGCCCTCGCTCGAGTGCAACTTGCAGCCTCTGAGGAGTCGACTACGTCACGAGATAGGCACCACCTGCCGGCGCTCTCCGAGGAGCTCGCTCTTTCCCTCTATGCACATCTCTATCGATTGAGTCCTCCGGTGCGGATACACGCCATTGCAGACGCGGCACCGGCCGATGGCGACGGTGCGCGCGGTGATGTGCAGCAGAGTGAAGCGCGTGTCCAAGAGTATGAAGAGGCCTCTCGCGAGCCCACAGCGACCCCCGAGAAGCTCGCCGCATCGCCTCAGCAGGAGCAAGCACCAGTGACTGTTTTACCTTCTGCGAACATGACGACATCTGGGCCGCTCCTCTCGTTAAGCGTCGAGCCCGAGGCTGCGGTGCGCACCGGCACTAGTGAACCGACACCAAGGGAGCAACCAAGCAGCAAAGCCAGCGCGAGCGCTGATGCTTCTGCAGCCGCTGAACTAGCAGCCTCGACGCGGACAGGTCTGTACTCTCCAGCGAGCGTGGCGTGGTGGGACACGCTAGAGACGACACCAAACCCACAGCGCTCGTTTGGCGTGAAGGCGGAGTGTGCCACCGCAACCGCCACGTCGCCCGTCACCGCCGACGACAACGGCGAGAGCTCCGACACGGCCACGACGTACACGACATCGACCAGCTACTACGCCGACCCGGTCGCCATGTTCAGGTCATATCATCCCCGTTGCTACACGAGAGGCGACGGGCACATGGCAGTGGACAGTGTAGGCAGCAGTAGTAGTAGCCTGGAGTCGCACTGCTGCAGACGCCGGTATGCTGCCGCTTCCTCGCCAGCGCAGTACGGAGCAAGAAAGAAGTGCCGCTGCTGCAGCCGACCGTTGCGCGTGGACTCCCGCGGCCGGTCAGTTGGGCGGCGAGGCGAGGTTGCCGATGAGGCTACACCAATACGTGTGCAGTGGAGAGAGACTGCGGAGGAAACGACCCCAACGCATGTGCAGCGGCCGCCAGTCGCCGCGAAGTCGCCAGCAGCTGCTGCGGCACGTCCAACAGATCTGGCCTTTTCGACTGCTCTGCAGCCCCCAAAGGAACCCTCACGCGTTGCGTCCCCAATGCCCCTGTTGACGTTTTCACTTGCACCAAACAGAAAGGAGGCATCGCGAGTGCGGCTGTACGTGTTAGACGGCGACCGCGCCCGCCTTGCTGATGAACAAGAGACAGTGTTGCTGTCGACCGCCAGCCGCCCTGTTGCCGCTCCCACGACAGGTACCTTGCTGGAGGTGCCACCACTGCCTGCGACGAGCGTCTTTGTAGCTCCTCAGCCTCTTCTGCGTCTCCCCCCGCAGCCTGCGGCAGCGCAGCTCGAGCGTCGTGCGATACGCGCATCAGATGCAGCGGAGGCAGCACAGCCGGTGAGGTTTGTCCAGATGGAGCGTCCATATCCGCAAGCTCCGCGCGCACCCGCTGGCGTTGCTCCGCCAGCAGTAGATATTGCCACCTTGCAGACTCCCGCCACGAACGCACCTGTGCCTGTTCGCCCCGCTGATGAGATCGCCTCTGCATCTGCCTGTGCAGCAGCACCAGTCGCTGCCCCATATGTGCCGCCCGCTCCTGCCATTCTGACTCCCCGGCCGGTCCCAACGGTGTCTCCTGTAGCTGATCCTAGTGTACTCAGCCCTGCGCAGATGTGTGAATTTCGCCGCTACATTGACGACCTGCTGGCCCGACAGAGGGGAACTGCACCGCTGCACGTCGCGACGACTGCGTCGGCTCTGACTGCAGCACCTCCGACGCCGGAGAGCGCCACCGCAGCACCCGCAGCCACCAATTTTGTCCGCACTGCAGAGATAGAGCGACTGCTCGAGCAGCAAGACAGCTTTATCCGAAAATCCGAAGCCATTCTTGAGGCACTGCACGCTGAAAATGATGGCTTTCATCGGCGGGTAATGGAGAACATCCGCAGCCTCACCACTGTTTCCCAGCAGTTGCGAGGATTGAGCCCGGTGGAACAGGCGCAGCTCGTCCAGGACACTGTCAAGCAACGAAATGAGCTACTCACCCTCAACCATCAGCTTCTAGAACTGCAGTTGGCTGCTGCCCGTGTCAGTGGTGAGGTGCCGCCGGTGCCCACCACTGCTTCAGCAAGCTCTCAAGCCGCTCCGCAGCGCGTGACTTCCACTAGTGCAACCCAGACGCAGGCACAACTGAGGGAGAGCGTTGGCGTGTCATGGGCAACAACGGACGGCTTCACGGCATCCACAACGGCTGCTGCCGCCACTGCACCTTCACCCATCAAATGGGCGCCAGGGCGCGAAGGAATGCGAGAGACTCTGGCCGACCTACATCGGCTCAACGCAGAGCTCATGGCAGTGGGCACGTCGGCGGAAGCCATGGAGAAGGCCATCAAGGAGACCCGTGAAGTCATCCAGCGGTACGAACGGTACAAGATGGCAGAGGCGCTGACAGCGGAGGGAGTTGCCCTGACCTCAGCGATGCGCCAGCGCACTGCTGCGATTGAGCGACGACTAGCGGAGCTGCCGAAGACGGTCGAGCGAACTGCCGCTCCTGGCGAAAAGCGATCCTCGAGTGTGTGGATACCTCAGCGCTCAGTGGCGGAAACGGTCGGGGACCCGCTGGCAGGTGTGCAACCCGCCGCATGGCGCCCGGCATTCATCTCGAGCGCGGGCGGAGTGCCATCGCCCTCGTCACACTTACCAGCGCAGGCTGAGACGTCAGCGGTGGTGACAGAGGATGCACTGCTCTCACGGGACGTGGTGCAGTACTTGCCGTCGTGCAACCCACTCGGAGCGATGTCGCCCTCCACCTCTGTGCCCCAGATGGCGAAGGGGCCGCAGCCGGAGCTACAGGCTTCTCCCACAGTCTCAGTGTGTACTGCACCTGTCGCCTCGATTGCAAAACCACCCGACTTCGCAGTGTTCACCTCTGTTTCCTCGACACCCATCGATGAAGTGATGATGCCACGGTCCGCAACGCAGGAAGCGCCGCAGCCCAATGTGGGTCTTCATGCTGAGTGGACTACCGGTGGTGAGGTCCCGAGTCTGCACGTCCGTGAAACAATGAAGCCTACCAACCTTGATCTTCCACGAGCCGTGTCTCACGACATAACTGCACCACGAGTCACCGCTCAGTTGTGTGATCCGAGCAGTTCGCTCGTAGAGGACGGTTGTCGGTACGAGGCGCTATGCAACTCAAGTACTGCTCCGCTGCACCGGAGAGTAGAAGCCCTTCCTCTCCGCAGTTTGCTGGGATGCTCACAGGCACTCAAGCCCCACACTGTGGAGCGACGCTGCTCACCAAATAGTCACTTGTGGACACGGCCTCATCACATGTGTGAGGAGCGCTATGCCATGTACCGGGCGACGTCGAGGTCAGCAAAGGTACGCCCGGCAGCCGCAGCCAGATCTAATATGCCTGGCCACCGGTGTGTGTTGACTGGTGATGCTTTCGTGGATCGACAGCAAAGGAGACGCTTGGCTAGCATTGCCAAGCGCATGGAGCAGCTAGAGGAGGATCTCTTTGCGTAGACACACACATGCAAGGGGACGACGCCTGTAAGGCAGTCCGATTTGTTTGACGCAGGTGTGTGTGCGTACACGCCCGTGTGACTAGAGCTGCTTTGATCGCAAGAGAGGAAGAAGAACAGGGAGGGAAGGGAAACTCTGACTGAAATCATGACTGCTCATAGTCTTGCTGGCAGTGCCACTCGTGTCGGCCTTCTTAAGGTAGAATCCGCCCTCTTATTCCATCTCTTGAACACCCCCCCCCGTTACGTGCACACGTGTATGTCTGTGCCCCACCCTCTCCATCCTCTTCTCCGACTGTATTTGGAACGGTAGCACCCGTAGAACGAGGTGACAGGCGAAGCGAGTGACGTTGCGTCGAGAGGAGAAGGGAGTGGCGGTGTTGAAGTGGGTGAAGAGTCGTTATTTTCCTTCTTGCTTCACGCATACCAACAGTGGCCTGACAGCCACCGTGAGCAGCAAAGCAGCAGCTGTTTTTTCTCTTAAAGGTGTTCACTCTTCGGTGTAGGACGTAAGAACAAACTCTCCGCTCAAGCCACGGCCTGTCTCGCAGGGCCCATCGCGCGGTGCGAGCCAGCCGTAGACACACGCGCTACGGCAATGCGCAGACTCAGTCATCGGAGCACGGCTCCTGCGTCAAACTCTACCCCCCGCTCCGCAGGTCACCCCCCACAGACGCTCCCACTGTGCCGGCCACCACCTGGTACATCACTTGGGGAGTGGGGCAGGCTCCCCAGACCAGTAGGCAGAGAGGGTCGGGTGGGATGCGCTCGAGTCAGACTCACGCAGTGTCCATCACATGGATGGCACAGACGCGTTTGCTGTCGCGGGTCGCTCCGACACAACGCCACCCAGGACCTCACCGCCGACACCCGTAGCGATGCATCGCTCTGACCTCCCCTACGTTGTAGGTGCTTGACGCTGTCACGACCAGCAGTGGCTCGGTAGTGGCAAGGCCAGGGACTACTAGGTTGCCCCGCATGGAGCGGGTACTGCGCTGTGGCACCATGCCGGGGGTTTCTGTCACCTTCAAGTTATAGAATCAACGTGACGAGACAAAAAGTAAACCAATAGCGCTGCCTGTGCGTACACGCGTGGGACAGTCCGTCTGGCGTGGCAACAAAACTGCTTTCTCTTTGAAGTGCTTTATCGCCTCACCTTGGCTGACCTCTGCGACACGGCAGAGATGGTCATAGTCGCCGCTGCCCCGCTGTACAGTGGCGTTTGTATCTCTCCCTCTCCCTCTCAACGGATGGGTGTGTACGCCATATGCAGTGCCTCTGCACCCTCCAACCTCCTCTGTTACTCTCCTGGATGCCCACTCCTCGTTCTCTCTCTACCTCCTTCGCTTTGTCGTCATGACGCTCGTTTCGCAATAATGCTCTCTTCTTTCACCCGCCTGCCTGCGTGTTTCTTCTTCTCCCGCGCTCCTCCGCCTCTCCGTACACAAACTCCCCCCTCCCCCCTCCCCCTCATAAAAAAAAAAGAAAAAAAATTATGGGAGAGTAGAGTATACTCGATGATAAAGTGGAGAGTTTTTGTGTGACATCCCCACTTCCGTAGCCACCAAGCTCGCCCCCGTTTCTCGTGTGTGTGTGTGCGTGTGCGTGTATTCCTCCTCCGTCCACCGTTTCCCTCGCTCTTTCCCTCTCCGATACTTCGACACCACTTGCGATCACGGTCCCCCCGCTCCCCGCAAAAGACGTCGCTTCCGGGGACGAAAAAGACAAGAAAGAGGTGGACAACAAGTGAAGGAAAAAAAGGCCCAAGTTAACCCCCCTCGTTCTCTCTTTTTTACGCTCTACGTGTTTGCGCAGTCCCTCTTTCCTGCGTTTGATCTTGAAACGAACCCACAAGTGTGGGCTAAGTTGGTTGTGTGCGCGCGTGTGTCCCCAGGACCTTCGCACTCTCTTTCTCCGTCGACTGTTGTCTCGTAGTGTGTCGGAGTTTCTGGGCTCTTTCCGTCTGCACGTCTGCGTATCTCTTGGTGTGTGACGTCGTTGTGCTGTACTGTTTCTTGTCGTCCGTTACTCGTTCTTCTGTGTTGGTGCTTGGTGGTGGTGGTGGTGGTCCGTCTGTCTGTCCGTCTGTGTGTGTGCGTGTGTGTGTCAAGTAGCGCTCTTGATTTCTCTCGTGTTCTTTTGTCTCTGCCCGTATTTTATTCCTCTCCTCTTCCTCCCCCTGCCGCTCACAACGCCAACCCACGCACTCACTCGTGTTCACTTTTTTCGCTTCGCTTTGTCTTTCGCTTTGCCTCGCTCACCTCGTGTTGTCTCTTCTCCTCCTCGTTCTCTTAAGTGCAGTCGCCATCACTAAGAGAAGAAGAAAGGTGGATATTGCTGAGAAAAGCAGATAAACCGACGAACGACTGTACTTCTCAATCACCCTTTCTGCTTTCCTTCTTCTCCCCGTTTCTCTCAGCCTGTGGTTCTCTGTTTTGGCTTGCACGTGTATGCGTGTCTCTCTCTCTCGGCTGCTCTTCTCTTTCGTCTTTGCTTTCTGCGTGTGACCCCTCCTCCTCTTCTTCTCCTGCCAGCCGTACTTTCCTCCGTTCGAATTTCGATTTCGCGTTTTGCGTGTGCGTTGAGGAATTTTTCGTGTTGCGTCTGTACGTTTTCTTCCTCTCCCTCTCTCATCTCACTTATTCATTCGGCCTTTTCTCTCTCTCTCTCTCGCACTCCCACCCACACTAGCGCCCTCTCTTCCCCGTGTCAGCCAACGAGATTCTTCCCCGTGTTATTAGCGTTCTTCTCGCCCGTGCCTTTCGCTTTTTTGTGTTTGTTGTTGATGGAAAACAGAGCCAAGTAGATTTGTGCTCCCCCTTACTCCCCCTTTCCTCTCTGCCCCCTCGTGCGTCTCTGATCTGCGCGGACACTCGTCTCTTTCGTCTTCCACTTTCCCCCCCCCCCTGTAGCCCCGCCGCTATCCCTTCTCTGGCACGTGCGTCTCATGTACGGACAGCAGTTCGTGCCCGGTCAAATGTACGGCCAACCCAACATGATTCCCTACCAGCCTGGCGTGCTCTCTCCTTCCATGTCCACTGGCGTGTCAGTGATGCCCAACTACGCCCCTCCTTACCAGAACGGGATGCCGCCAGCTTCGATGCAGCAGCAGCAGCAGCAGCAGCAAGGACAGGGCCAGGCCCAGGGGCAGACTATGCCGCAGACGCAGCCGCGGCCTCGAAACAACGAGATTGGCAACACAAGCTCCGTCATTCATATGCGCAACGTCACACCCGAAGTGACGCAGCTTAGCATTCAGAACCTGGCCCAGAACTTTGGCGACATCAAGCACATCGTGATGCTGCGACAGATGAATCAGGCCCTCATCGAGATGAAGAGCCCCAAGAGTGCCGAACAGCTGGTGGACTTCTTTAAGGAACCCGGTTACGCGGAAATCGATGGCCGCCGTGTGTACATCCGTTTTAGCACCCACCAGAACCTCACCGCCACGCAGCACGCGACTCGCACCCTGCTGGTGTCGATGTTCAACACGCAGTATGACGTGTCTACCGCGGCTCACATTACGCCAGAGATTGTGTACCAAATCTTTGCTAGCTACGGCACCGTGGAGCGTATTGTGGTGCTGCCCAAGAACGAAAGTAGCCAATGGAACCACAACCGTGTTCAGGCGCTTGTTCAGTTCGACGCTCGCGAGTCCGCTGAACATGTGAAGAATATTCTGCAGGGTCAGCCCGTGACCCTCGGCGAGACCATCACTTTCACTCTCGACATCCAATTCTCACGTATGGACGAGATCAAGACGACGAACCCAACGACGTCGCTTGTCGTCGACGACGAAGGTGCCCACCGCCCTGCGGGGACGATGGACCCCATGGCGATGAACGCAGCGGCGATGACCACCACCAGTATGTATCCGCCGATGGGATGGAGCTAAGCGCTGCTGCATACACTTTTCGGCCTGCCACAGCGATATAATCATCGTGAAGCCAAAGTGCACAAACGGAGAGTACTGAGAGAAGTGTGTGTATGCATGCATGTGTATGTGGATACGCGAACAGGTAGACGGTGTGGAGGCCGGGGAATTTTCTCTGTATTCTTGGGTGTGTGTGGTTGCGTGGGAGAAGGCGAGCGCGTTCGTTGATTCATCTGTGTGCTTGCGCGTGCGATGTATGCCCTTCATATCTGTCGAGTGAGCGAATGGAGGCGCGCGGCGTCAACCCAGGCAAGCGCACACGAACCTCCTCATCGCCATTCTTTTCTTTGCGGTAGAGCACTGTTACGAGTCTACTTGGATCGATCCTCTTGCTCTATTTTATTATCCGCGTGCTCGTGCAGGGGCTCAGGTCTCTCTGTTCCATCTCTCTCTCTCTCTCTGTGCGCGCGGCGAGTAGTAAGAGAGCACATCTGCTTGTACACCGAGATGCAGATGGCGTTGGGGCTTCTATGGCTTCTTGAGCCTCGTGAGGCCATAGGGCCAGTGCCGCAGGCAACCTGTGCAAATAGAGAGCGGATGAAGAGAGACAATGAGAGAGAATGAGCGGGTGCAACCGGACGCGGTCTGCACCGCATCACTCACTGCACTCTTCTTCCTCGCCCCTTCCCCGCCTCTCTTGTTGGTAAGCCTTGTTAGTCCTCAGCCTGCTGATGCCTGCACCCCATGTTGCACCTTTCATTCTCTCCTTTTGTATCTCGCAGTGGAGCATTCCCACCTTGTTGACCTCTCCTCGATGTGTTGCTGATGGCGTTTCGCTTTTTTTTTTTTCATCACACATTTTCTCCTTCATCTCTCTTCCTCCCTTGTGCGTGTGTATGTGTGTGTGCGGGTCTACGCGTCTTGACTCTCTTTGTGGTTTTTCTCCGTCTGGTTCTCTCCTCCTCATCTCCGCTCACCCTGGCCTTTACACGTTCCTTCCTCTCCCGATGCCTGCTTTCTCATCTGGTGTAATCATCGCCTTCGATCATGATCAAGCGCACGCTCACGCATACGCAACTACCTCCTCCTCCGAGCCCCCCTTTTTGCTTACTTTCAGCGGCGTGTGACGTTAGACGTGTTTTCTTCTCCCCCCCCCCCTTCGTTTAGGGTCAACAGAGGGGAAAGGGGACCCACACATATATATGGAGATCTACACTCACGTGAAAGTCCACAGCCATGCGTGCCTGTGCGCCCACGTGAACAGAGAGCTGATGATCGCGGCGGGATGGCATCGCTCTTTTCTTTTTCATTTCTCCCGCGAATGTATAGCGGCGTTGGGGTGTTTGCCTCTGTGCGCGTGTCGGCAGTTCGTGCGTGCGTGTCTGCGTCGTTTTTCTCCTATTTCGCCCCCCCCTTTTGCAATATTTCTCTCTATCTTAGAGAAAAGGAAAGATACACGGTGCCCTTGACTTTTATTTCCCCTCCCTTCCATTCTCCCACTTGCTTCTGTGCGTGTATGTGCTTGTGTGTGCGTGTGCGTGTGCGTGTGTTTTCAGGCAAGGCTTATTTTGCTGTCCTTTTTTTTCCGGCGCACCTCGTGGTGATTTCCTTGTTTGTCCAGCATAGCACTGCCATTTCTCTTCTGCGCCTTCGCCCTCTCTACGTACGCGTGTGTGTAGGATTGCGCTCTCGATAGTTCCCCCTTGTCTCTGGTGGGCTTTCTTTACCGCCTTCTCTCTTCTTCATTGTCTTTGTGTTTACTTTGCAGGGCCGGGTCTCTCCCTGCGTCGTTATTTTCTACCCCCCCCCGCACCTCCTCGTCGCGGAACTCCTTCCTCCTTTGCTCTGTCCTCTACTCTGGGTTCGCGAGCGAAGATGTTGCGCCTCTTTGATCGACCTTCTCCCGCCCGCTCAAGCACAAACGCGCGCACAGGAGAAGAGGTGACCAGCGAGGCGCACGGGTCATGCCGATATGCAACGGGGAGGCCGCAGGTGGTGTTCGCTGTAGGGGTGGGGGGTATCCTGCGGATTGCGAAGAGCATGAGAAGAGGCCGGGAGTGGGGAGCGGATGTGCCAACACACATGGGCCCGTCCGATGCGCTCGCTGTTGCCGGCACCTGCATGGGAGGCAGCACGAATGCCGACGGGCGAACAGCACCACAAGGAAAGCTCAAGCAAGAGGAAGGCCGAAGGGTCCTCTGATCCACAGCCCCACTGTCGTGTTCTGTGACGTTTGTGGCTCGTTGAGATGCAGCTCGCGCCTGCTGCTCTTGCTCTTTCCTCTGCTGTTGTTTACACGCCCTTCCCCTTTGCGCGCGCGCCCCTCACTGCGTCTGCCGCTGCGAACGCCTTGGTTACTTTTCCCTCTCTGTTTTCTTCCTCCACACCTCACGTCAGCACCCGCCCCCTTCCTCCCGGAGCCATTCCCCTGCTCTCTCTCTCTCTCTCTCTTCTGCACTTTTTCATGTTCTGGCCACGAAGTGACGCTTACACAAACGAAAAATAAAACCCCCAAAGAGTGCACGCACGCAGAGAGAGAGGGGGAGGGGATGGGGAAACAGCAGAAACGTCTTCTACATCGACGAAGAGCGACACAAACCGTGCACTGTATCGATGCAACTCTTCTTCTCGCGCGCGCGTGTGTGCGTGCGCGCGTGTACATGTCGTTGTTGCCGCGGTATACCTGTGCTGGGTTCATTTGTTGTCTTCATGTCGCTCCTTCTTCTTTGCTTGTTTGGTGCTGTCTTTCCCTCTTTCCCCTCCCCCTCTCTCCCGTGTTCTCTTTCAGGTTGGCTAGCGTCGTGGTGTTTCCTTTCTCCTCTCGTCCTCGTAACTCTCTCTCTCCGTCCAAGTGTATGCCCCATCAGCCGCCTCTCCCCCTCTCCTAAGCGCTCTGTACGTACACGCTGCATTCAAGACGCGCACACATACACCGCGAGGGACTGATAGCCACACATAATTCAGAGAGAGAGAGAGTTTTGCTTTTCTGACTATCGCCTCGCCCTTGTTGCTTCGCTAGTGACCTCCCTCCGCGGGTGGCCATGACTACCGCCGCGAAGATGCGGAAAGAGGGAGCACAACCACATATTTTGTCACCTGCTGAAGTAGGGAGACAAGGGAAAGCGAAAAGTCAAGGGCGCCTATAGCACAATGTAGACAATAGACGAGTGCAAAAGGGGCAGGCAATGGAATGACGTGGGGGAGAGGGGGGGGACGTCTCAATTTGTCCTCCCCCTTTCCTCTCCCCGCTCCGTCTTGTTTCTGTCTTTCGCCTCCCTCCCTCACGCTCTCCTTCTTACGCACACTCGCCTACTCACGCCCAGACGCCCGCAAGTGGTGATCGTCTGCCCTCCCTCTCCTCCTGCACCACCCGCACACACGCAAGCGCTCCGCCATTTTTGTTGCTCGTTGCGCTTGGTCTCTTCTGCTTCGACTTCCTCCTTTCCGTCTGCTCCCCCATCCCCCCATCCCTCACTTTTTCCCTTTCTCGATTGCTGTTGTCTCCGCCTCATCTTCTTCTGCTCTGAAAGCCACGGCGAGGATGCCCCATTATTACGCCTTGTGCCCACCGCCATAGCGCTGAGCTGTGGTTGTGTTTTTCGTTGCTCGTCTGTCGCGCGCGCATGTCCGCCTCTCCCTTCTGGAGTCGGGCGCTTTTGGTGTTTTCATCGCGTCCGGCTTCTCGGTGTGGCCCAAAAGGCAATGCGCGGGTGCATTCCTCGAAATTGGAAGGAGTGTGAAGTGTGTGGCGGGCTGAGAAGAGCGGCAGGAGGAGGGAGGCGTACGAGGCGCTTTATGCATATGCGAATTTCGAAGCGCCACATAAAGTTGATTCCGTGTTGGACTGTGTGAGTGGTGTGTGGATCTGTCAGCCGCATTGGCAATCGGTGAAGCGACGGCACGGGCCACAAGGGGCCTTTCAGGGATTCAAGCAGCAAAATAAAGTCAGCAAACAGACTGAGCGACACGAGAGCGCATGCGCTGTAGCGAAACTTTTCTTTGGTCTTCTCTCGCTTTCCTTTTCTGGTTTGGAGTTCTTCAGTGCCCGTCCGGTTCCCGTGGGGAGGCGGCGGCTGAGGAAAAGCCCCCGAGAGAACCACCGCTGCTGCCGTCTGCGTGTGTGTGTGTGTGCGTGTGCGTGTGCCTCTCTCTCTGATGGCTCAACTCTTCGACCACTTCTTCTTTCTTTGACGCTCGTGGGACGGTCTTTACGGTGTGTGCGCTCGCAGTCAGAGACACAGGACGAGAAAAGCGCTGCGTGTGTGAGTGCGGCACACACCCGTCTCGCCTCGCCTCGCCTCTCCCTCCCTCCCACTGCGCTCATAGCATGCACGCGTGTGTCGACCGGTGTTCCTCTCCTTCCCTTCCCCCCCCCCCCCCCGGTGGCGGTACACCCGGCACTCGTACTTCTCTCTCGTTCGTTTTTTCGTCTTCTCTATTTTGTTGGTGGGTGTTGGCGTGTGTCGCTCCTCTAACTCTCTCTGTGTGCGATTCATCCAGGCGTCCATTCTCGTGTCTGTCCGCGACGTCGCCTCTTTGCAACTCCGCCTACTCCCCTCCTCGAGAAGCTGGCGTCTTTCTCCGTGGCTCTCACTTGCCTGGTGCAGGCGAGTGGGGGAGAGAAGAGAAAAGCGTTCGGGTCCCTGCGACCCAGACGATAGAACGGAAAGGGAAAACAAACAGAAGAGCAAAGATGCGGCAGTGCGAGCAGCGAGTGCAGACACGGCGGAGCGAAGGAAAAGCGCCAGCAGGAGAACACAAGAACAGGGCACACCGAGGGTGCGAGCCGGAGCCCCCGACGGCGCAATTCAAGCACCCCGAAGATCGCCGTACAGATTTACAAGGAACTGAGTCCACAATTGTTTTTTTGTTGGCCTGGTAGCGCCTGCTAGGCTGTTAAGCTGATGGTGTGGGGCTCAGCGAAAAGTCCTGCACGCTCTTGTTGTCAAGGAGCAGAAGGCAAGGAGGGAAACGAAATGTGGAGGGGGAATAACGCCGAGGATTCAATGCAGCAACGTGATGAAAGGCGCACTCTTCATCCATCTTCTCTGCTCTCTTGCTCGATACTCTGAGATGGTTGCGTCTCAGCGCTCTCCCCTTTTCTTTTTCGTTGTCCGTTTCATACGTTGCGTGTCTCTGTGGCGGAGGGCCTGTGTGTCTGTGTATAATGCGAGATACGGGCGTTCTTTTCAGCTTCACGTGCGCGGAAGAGACAATGTAAGAGCGAAGGACACACGCGAGTACGCACCAAGCAGAAAAAAAAGGATAGTGGATGAAGAGCAGAGAAAAAGCTGCCAATGTGCGCTGCCGCCCTTGCCGCACCGCATCGTATCACCTCCCCCTCCTGCCATACACTCCCGCGTTTCCTCGACAAGGAGCGTGAAGGTGACAGGGACTCGTGCAGACACCCACACACGCACGTGCAGCCGCCGCGCCTGTGCATGTGTTTCCTACTTTTCCCTCTGCTGCCAGCGAAACAAATTGATGCTCGCCGCTAAGTAAATATTTTCTATCTGGTTTTGTTGGCCCTTTTTCCTTCTCGCGGTGGTCCCTCTCTGTCCATTTTGTTCCGTCGTCTCTGGCGCTTTAATTAAGGCCAGCCCTGTCCTACCCGTCCTCTTCCTCTCTCTGTCTGTCTGTCTGTCTGTGTGTGGGGTTGGGGGGATGTGGACTCTTCCCATCTCTCGTCTTTTCCCCCCTCTTCCTATCGAGTACTGCGCCTGGACCTTCATCGACAACGCGCAGGAAACGAGGTGAGTCCCAGCCGGTTGTGTGAACGTCTCTGCTTGCATTTTTTCGTGTGTAGCGGCGGTGGCCTTGCACTTTTCTCTTCCCGTGTCTCCCCCTCCCTCCATTCCCTCCCTCCATCCGCGTTGGTCTTTCCATTATCCCCTTCGTCTCCCCTCCCTCTCCCCTCGAAGCTTTGCTTACATATTGGATCTCTGTTTTTCCTCGCTGTGTGTGTGTGGGTGGTCGTCGACTTGTGCGGCTCTCACTTCTCTTCTTTTAGGTAATCCGCATGTTTTCTCGTTTGCCTTTGCTCGTTCTTGTCTGTAGCCGCCTCGTGCCGACCACCCGCGGCTGGGAGAGGGTTAAGGCGAGGAGGCGGAGTGTGCAGGGGAAACCGTGTGCAGACCACAATAATGATGACGACTCTGATGGCACTTCACAAACTCTATTCTGCCGCTCTCTCTCTCTCTCTCTCTCTCGCTCTCTGTACGTATGACTCTCTCTCAGGTGTGTGTTTGTGTATACTCTCTTTCCCTCGACGGCGTATCTTTACTCAGCTTTGGTGTCTCTGCGTCTGTCCGTGTGCGTCTCTCTCCTCGCTTCCTCAGTGTAGTTGTTACCCCTGCACCCGTTGTTGCTTTGCGTAGAGCGTATGTGCGTGTGCGTGTGTGCCTCGCGTGCACGCACACACGCTCTCCTCCTTTCCGTTGTCGCCGTGTCTCTTTTCTTTTAGAGGGGTCTGTTGACTGTACTCGTATGCGTGTGTGTGTGTGTGTGTGTTAGTCCGTACTTCCCGTGCTTCGGTGATGTCATTGTTTGCTTTTCCGGATTGGTGCCTCCTCCCCTCCCTTCTCTGCCTCTCCGTTGCTTCGGCGTTTGGCTGACTTGACTCGGCTGCCTTCTTTTCCTCTTCTCTCTTTGGCTTCTGTACGCGTTGTTTGTTTTTTCTTCTCTGTTGTATCGTGTCACGCGCTCGCTCTCCCACCTTCAGCTTTAAAGAACAAAGAGAAAGATGCGACGCCTACACCGTATCCCACGTTGCAGGCCAGGCAAGCTCACATGCAACGTGGGTAGTAAGAGAAAGAGACCAGTCGTGAGCTGTGCTTCCTGTCGGGACTCCTGTTTGTTTCACATTCTCCCACCGCCTCTCCTTCTCTCTCTGGCCTACTATTCCCCCCTCTCTGGACTTCACACGGCCACTTTGATCCATTGACGAAGTTCACGAGAGCACCACGATGTCACCGGCTACGAGTCTCTCGCCCTGCTGTCTCTTGCTTTTCCTATCATGTGTGGGCCCATCTCTCTCCCGCCCTGATGATGAGGCACATCTCAGCGCGGTATCAGAGGCCACTACCCATGCTGTGTAGGTAAGCCACGCAGTCCTCATCCCTGCCAAGGCAGGATCACTGCTGGTGGTGAGAGGGTTGGGTATCGAAAAGATGAGGGAGGGTCACGACGACGTATTGCTACCGATGTTGTCGGTTGGGTTGTAGATGGCACTGCGTCGGAGCGACTTGCGACAGAGGGAACACGTCTGTGCCACCCATATGATGGGTGAGGTATCAGCGCGACTCGAACGTATCCCATTCATCCCTCAACAACCTACTCGTATGCGCAGGCTGCGTGTCACCCCGAGGGAGGCTCCAGGTGGTGTCTGGCAGAGTGGAGGCGTTTGTTAGGTGGGCAGATAGAGTTTGAGAGAGGGGCTATGCTCGAATAGCTGAGTCGGAGCACTGGTGTACCGCGTGTCCATCTCTGCTTCACACCAAACAATTGGCTCGTGACAGGGAGATGTGTAGGAGTGGAGTTTGGCCCATGTGCTGTATGGCAGAGAATGCACGCGTTGAGTAATAAAATCTCTCCTTGTGGTGCGATGGGCTGGTGCTCGTGATTCGAGTGTCAACGTACGACTGTGTAATGTCTTTTTAGTCTGCGTGTTAAGCAGAGGCAGTGAGTGCCGCAGTCAGTGAGCGGGCGAACAGGAGAGAGTGAGAGAGACACCTGTAACAAACAGAGAACGGACAGCACAACCCTTTGAGTCTTCCCGCTACATTTTGCTTGTTCTCATTGGACCGTACACGCGCACAGACGCCAGCGCGCGCAGCAGACACGAGCCCTTCCGTCGTTGCACCACGTGCAAGTGTGCGTGTGTGCGCCTGTCGCTCCACCTCTCTCTCTGCTTCTCTCTCTCTCAGCGTCTCATCATTATCTCCCCCCCCCCCCCATCCCACCGTCATCACCGCCATCAAAAGAAAACGTAAGGCACAGTTCGTTCTCCAGTGATGCCACCACCGACACCTTTGGGTATGTGTGTGTGTGTGTGTCGCCTCCTGCATGCAAAGATAGAAATGCGTGGAAAGAGAAGGTTACTGCAGTCTGTCAACTGCCCACAGCCATTCGCAGCTGCGCCAACGCCGCGCCTCGTCAGTCATTCGGGCAGAAGCGCAAGCCCGAAGGGGTACGTGTGAGAGCAGACGGAAGCGTGTGGGACTAGGCAGCTAGGCGGAAGTGAAGGAAGAGATGAGGCCTGGCTTTCGCCTAGGAAGCGCGCGAGATACGCCTCGACCACTTCATTGCCTTCGCCTCTCACGCACTTCCTCTTGCACCACTGCACGTATACCACCTACTCGCTTACGTGCGAAGGGCTGGCGATGAGTGGGTGATACTACAGCGGACCTCAGCACTCTTCAAAGGCGCGGGGATCCTCTGAATAAGAGAGTCCGTGCTTACATCCATGCGGTGCGGATACGGCACCTGCTCTGCTTTCTGTCGCTCGATCACCTCCTGGGACAGACGCGCAGACAGAGACACAAGAGTCCTCCAGTCGATACTACTCTTGATGCTCTGCCTCACACCGACCCTCACACATTCTTCTCCCACGCACCCCCTCCTCTTCCTTCTGTCCTGAGCATTGCTGCCGCCACCACTGCACCCCTGCGCCTCTCTTCACTTCCTTCTTTCGTCTGCTGCTCACGTGATGCGTGGCACGCAGGAGCTCAGACGGATGCACAGACACAGCGATCTGCTCACATCTGCGGTCTTTAATCCCTGCAGCTGTCGACAATGCGTTAGCATCACGCGCGCTCACACCCCTCTCCCTCCCACAACGACCACAACTGTAACCCACAGGTGTGCACACGCCACTGGCACAGCGCTATGGCGTTCATGCTGCTGACTGGCTTCCTGGGGGCATACATTGCTCTCTGCGTGTGGGCACACCAATGCGTCCTGCGCACAGGCCAACTCGCGAAACGTACCCAGCAGTTTACCGATGCTTCCGGCTGCGCAAGGTCGGTGGAGTACAAGACCATCTGCGGAGACTGGGGGACGGCGATGGTGGTACGGGAAATCTTCAAGGACATGGTCTACACACGCCACGGCATTGACATTCCTGTGACCGGTAGTCCGTTGGTGATCGACGTTGGCTGTAACATTGGTCTTTTTAGCATGTTCGTGCTGGAAGTGAATCCGCACGCCGTCGTCGTAGCAGCGGAGCCGATTCCTTGGCTGTGTGCGCTGGCGAAGGAGAACACGGCACGCTACGGGCAGCAGGTGTGGGTAGAGCAAGTTGGCATCTCGGCTGCTTCCCTGAGTGGCGCAGAGTTTCTTGTCGATCCGCGCGTAATGGCTGGCGCCTCGATGTACGAGACGGAGATTACACGCGCGTGGAAGGACGCCGCGCTTTGCAGGCAGCTGTCGGTCGTGGGCCGCGACAACGTCACCGCGGGTAACCTGCCTGCGCAACCTACCCTACTCCTGTGCTCGCTGCTGGAGAAGCCTGTTCTGCAGTGGCTTGTCACACTCCTGCTCATGCCAGCGTTGGTACTGTTTGTCATCTTTTTACTCCTCTCTCCGTCGAAGCGGAGACACGTGCGATGCGACTGCGTGCCATTCGCTGAGCTTCTCGAGCGCTCGACGCTCCACATGCCAGACGTTGCGATGCGTCGCCGCATTACAGATGGGCCGATCGCTCTGGTGAAGGTAGACGTCGAGGGGGCCGAGTGGGACGTTCTCCTCGGTATTGCCGACTCAGAGTGGAGACGCATCGAGCAGATCGTCATTGAAGTGCACGACGTGCAAAACAGGGTTCGCCGTGTGGAGCAGCTGTTGAGGGCGAAGGGATTTCAGGAGGTGCACGTCGCACAGGAGGAGTGGGTATCGCATAATGTGCTGCGCATTCACTCTGTCTTTGCCCGCCGCACCAAGACCGAAGGGTGAAGAGGCTGTCCTGCTGTTCGGTATGTGCACCTCACTGGTGGAGGAAACAGAGAGGGCCAAGGAGCGGTGGCGCGACGCCCGCTTCCCGTATCCACGCTGTGTATACGCCACGGCACCTCTCTGTGCAAAATGCATTTGGCGTCGTGCATCACTGCACATAGCCGCTCGAGTGTGGTGCCTCATCATGAGCGACTCGTGGCTGTCTGTGTCTCTTATCGTTTACCGCAACGACTCCGCTGCCTTATCGCCCACGTCTTTGTTAACCCGATCATCGCTGATTTCGTCAAGGAGAGCAGACGTGCGTGTCGAAGACGAAGCGCAGCTGCGCGTGTCCAGCCCACACGTGTGTGCAGAAGCCCTTCGTGTAAAAGAGAAACAAAGGAAAACGAAGCCACAACTGTCGCACTCTTCTCCAGCTCTCACTCCTCCCCCCTTGCTGCTGTGGTACAGCATCTCCGCCCTGTGTTGCGAGGCACTCATGCGTGTCAGTGCCTGTTTGTTTGCAGTGGACTTCTCGCCTATCAGCGCTTCCTAAGCATCCTCCTGTGTGACTCTCTCCTTCTTATTCTCACCGACCGTCTCTGCTCCGGACCCCCACCTCCGCCATTGTTCTCTCTCTCTATCTACACACACGCACACCCACGCGCACAACGTGTGTGCTGTGAGAGCGTTGTCTGTTGAGCTCCCCACCCGCCCCGACTCTCCTCGTGCAGATACACATAGTCCTCCTCCCTATCTCTAGCTCACGTACGATACATACGCCTGTGTGGGCATATATCAACCCTGCCGCACAAATACCCGCGACGTTGTAGCACCACGTGCATCGTTTTCCCTTTGGTTTATCCCCCCCCCACCCACACACACACACGTCCAGCGAGGCTCTTTCCACTCCTGCACAGTACCGTCCTTCTTCTGCTCCCCATTCCGCGCTGCCACATCTTCAGCTATCCGGTGGCGGCTCTCTGTTTTGCGGGCCGCGGTCTCTCTCCACTTGCTTCTTTTCAGTACGGAATAGACGACGACGACGACCACTACGACTACGTTCTTCTCCGTCAATTGCTTCTCTTGCCATATTTTAGGCTAACCCCTCCTCGTGCTCTCTCAGATAGGTCTATCACTACAGCAGTCTAGGACTCGGACACGTCGTCGGCGTTGCCCCCTCCATTCCAGCCTTCACCTCCCCTTTCCTTCCACACTTACCCCCAAGCCTCCCACCGCAGCCGCGGCTCCCTTTGCTGAAAATGAACACCAGTCGCACCCTCACCCCCATTACCCTCACCCAGTACATCATCAAGAGCCAACCGCCACATTCTCGCGGCGAGTTCACGCTCTTGATGATGGCGATCCAGACTTCGGTGAAGGTGATTGAGAAAAACATCCGACGTGCTGGAATGAAGGGCATGTTAGGCTACATTGCTGGGCAGTCGGCGAACGCAACAGGCGACCACCAAGCGAAGCTAGACGTAATATCGAACCTAGCTTTCAAGGCATACCTGCTGAGCTCCACCAGCGTGTGTGTGCTCGGCAGCGAGGAGGAGGAGCAAATGATTATCGCCGAGAACAGCCACCGTGGCGACTACCTCATCTTCTTCGATCCTCTCGACGGCAGCAGTAACATTGATGCCAACGTCTCCGTAGGCTCTATCTGGGGTGTGTGGCGGCTGCCAAAAGGGACCACCATAAACAGCATTGAAGACGCCAACGCCGTGATCCGCTCGCTTAAGGGGACAGATATGGTTTCTGCTGGCTACGCCGTGTACGGCAGCGCCACGAACCTCGTGCTGACGAGCGGGCACGGCGTGGACGGCTTCACCCTGGACCCAAACATCGGTGAGTTCATCTTGACGCATCCGCACATCAGCATCCCGAAGAAACGCAGCATCTACAGCGTCAACGAGGGCAATTACGGCAAGTGGGAGCCATGGTTTAAGGAGTACATCAGCTACCTCAAGATGAACAAGTCGACCCGTTACAGCGCGCGCTACATTGGCTCCATGGTTGGCGACATCCACCGCACGCTCCTCTACGGCGGTATCTTCTGCTATCCGAAGGACTCAAATCAGGTGGAGGGAAAGCTGCGCTTCCTGTACGAGGCCGCACCGATGGCTATGCTCGTGGAGCAGGCAGGCGGTAAGGCGATGGGCAGCAATGGCCGTATTCTAGAGCAGTCCATCACTCGCCTTCATCAGCGCACGCCGGTCTACTTGGGCAGCCGCCAGGAGGTGGACCTGTGCATGGCCTTCCGCGACCGCAACATGAAGATGGAGACGCGAGCGCCGCTTTCCAGCAAGCTCTAGCAGCTTCTTATCTGTGTGTGATACCTGCAACCAGTGTATGTGTGCGTGTGGGTGGGTGGGTGTGCCTGTACACACGTGCATCTCCGCCCCTCCGGCATGCTTCACGGAGAGTAACCACAAAGACACACCCAACCACGCGTCCACCCACACACATACACACACATACGCTGACACGTATCGTGCTGAGCAAACGGTGGCCATCCCCCCGCCCCTACAAAGGAGAAGGAATGGGAAACAAAACGAAGCACTGACAGCGAAACAACTGCACCTTCAGCTTTGGCCCTCCTCCTCCTCCTCCCCCTCCCCACTTACCCTTGCTGACCCGAGTGAGTTTCTCTCCCATTCCTCACTCATTGCTCATGCCTGCCCGGCGGTGGTGGAGCATCCGACACGTGGATGGCTGAAGGCGGAAAGAGTGCCAGGCGGGAGGAATGATGAGAAGTCCGAGGGGTTACATGGGGAAAAAGAATGAACGGAATAAGGGAGACAGTGGAGCATCGGTGAGACGGATGGTGGTGAAGGTTGGAGGAGGGTTAGGGGCGCTCAGCCGTTGAAATTCAAAACGAAGCCTTATTGCCCTCGGCGTCATCCGCACTTCCTCCGCCCCCCCCCCTCTGGTCTGCTTTGCCGCGCATTTACCTTCTCAGCGCCCATCCAAGAAGAAAACAACGGAACGGAGCAAAACACCTAATGCAAACAGTGTGGGCTCTGAGCGCGCCAAGAGCGGCGTAGGGCGGGGAGTCGGCAACTGTGCAGAGGCGAGGGTGGCGCGCCGTGGTGTGTCTGTCATTCCTCGCCTCTCGCTCTTACTCCCTTTCCCCTCCCCTCCACTGAATTCCTCTTCCCATGCCTTTATTCTCCTCCGCACCGCTCCCCTAAGAAGTACTCCACACTCACACACCGAAACAGGGCACGTGTGGTGAAACAGTCGGGGGAAACGCCGGCTTTGCTGCCCGTCTTCCCCCCCCCCCTCCCTTTCTTTCAATTATTTCTGTTCTTGTCGATTTGTTCCGTCTTTCTCTCATCGCCCTCGATCACCGACGCGCGCTGGCTACACCCCTCCATTCCTCTCGCGCAGATGGGCCGTACTGGGGGAGGGGGGAGGGGCGTGCTTCCTTCTCGCTCTTGCCTCTTTCAGTTATTGGGTGTGTGCCACTGACCCCTCCCCCCCGCCTCTTTCCCCTGGTGTGGGCATGTGCAACCCTGCGGCGCTTCCTGCGGACTTCCTCACCCAGTCGCCCACGCACCCGGGGAAAGCGGTGGGGGGGGGGGCCAGTGGCAGAGTGCGAAGAGAAGACCCCCCCAAAAAAAACGGCGAGGGCAGCAACAGCACACTGACCCCCCTCCCTCTCAGTCACTTGCGCTTCTTCATCGGCTGTTGTGGTGAGCATGGTGAGTTGTGCTACCCCCTCTACGCCTGCACATCGCTTATTCACTGCACGGGTGCGTGCGTGTCTGGTGCCTCGCTGCTCCTCTCTTCGCCTGCGCGGTGACCCTCTTTCCCTGCCCCCCCCCCTCACAAGACGCTTTTCGCCTCACCCTCCAAAACAAACGTAAGTGTCGCCTCTCGTCCCTCTCTCGAACTCGGGCGCCGCACTCGCCCCACCCCCCTTTTGTTGACTCGTGAGTTGAGTTGACCCTCTCAATACGATGCGCCATGCACAACGGTGGGAACAAGCGGGCAAGCGAGGATGGCGTGCTGGCTGAGTGGCACTCTTTCGTGAGTGTCTGCAAGTGGAGCCGCCTTGTCTAGTTTTTGTATACGTCCCTCACTCCCTCACCGTTGCCTCGCCTTTTGGTGCGCTTGCGTTGAGAGGTGCGTCAGAAAATGACACGGGGGCGGCCACGTGCGACCCGCGGCTTCCCTCGAGAGATCTAGCGTGGCTAGTGGACATGCTTCGAGCTCCCTCTCTCTCTCTCGCTGCCAGGTCCTTCCTTACATACAGCGCCTACGTCGAGTTACACACCTATGCAAATAAATTCTGGCTCTTGTCCTTGCACCCCTGTTAGCACTTGTCCCCTGAGTTCCTCTACTCTTTCCCCGCTCCGGCACCTTGATCCCCCTTCTCCTTCTTTGACTTGAGCAACGCTTAGCGTTTTGTTCTTATTCATGTCGTTCACACTCGGCGCTTTACGCAACCGCGTGATATTGTCATCCCCCCACATTCCTCTGCATAATAGTCCAGAGAGAGAGATCGACGATGCCACCAAAGTTCACCCACCCGCGGCTGGTGCACCACGTGAGCCTGTTCACGCGCATAAAGGCGTGGTGGCTTGGCATCGAGAACCCCGAGGTACTCTCCCGATACGGTGAACGGGGTGTTGTGCGAACGGCGTGGATCGAGTGGCGTGGCACGCTGGCCATATGCGCCGGCGGCTTTGTTTTGTTTGTTGGTCGTCAGCAGTCGAAGCGCGCGAATGACATTTTAGAGAATATTGAGCTGAACCGCCAGCGCTACTACCAGCGAGACTTTAAGCCGACGTACGTGCCGGGCGCGCCGGGCGGCGTGTACGATGGTGTAACGGGATATAGTTACCGCGATGGGCCCAGTGGACTCATGATTAACGCTGATAAGAAGCTTGTCTCGGATGAATCGCGGGCAGAGCGAGGGGAGCGCCTGGCGAAGACTGAGGTGACGCCGGAGATGGTCACCCATGCGCGTAATTTACTGCACAGCAGACGCTACGAGGGCACGCCAGAAGTCTGAGGAGGACACGACGTGTTAAAGTCTACGGGTAGCGGTGGTGTGACGCTGTCGGGTACTCAGACAGCGACCACGTACACAGACACGCGTTTCTCTGTGACCTCGCACCTCTGCACGTTTTGTGTGGGCTCTCTCTCCCTCCCTCCCTGCTTCTGCTGCTGCGACTTCTTTCGGCTCTTTTTGTACTCGTGCTGAGCTGCTCGGCACCCTCGCGTACAGGCGTGCGCGTCGGGGGAGCAGCGACGGCGGAACTGCAGACACGCGTGAAGAGGCTCTCGCACTTTCTCTCTTGGGCTGCCTCCCACTCCTACATCTAGTAGACTGCAGCCCCCCCTCTCTTTTGCCTTTTCGCTCTGTCCTCCCTGCGCCTCTCTCGTCTCCCTGTGGAGGACTTGAGTGTGCGGCGTTTACGGCGGTGTGTGTGGGTGTGTGTGGCCGATCGCCTTCATGTCTTCACCTGCCCTTGTTGCACCCCCCCCCCCTCTCTCTGCCCCTCTCTCTCTCTCTCGGCAGCCGCTGTGCACACCTCTGCCCTATTCACTCTGCACTTCAGCCCACACACACACACACACACACACCGACCAAAGAAGGGCACGACGTGGCGGTCCCCCTTCATCAGACACGTGTGTCCACTTCCACCTCCCGATTTCCCTCCTGCATTCCTTTTCCTGTACGTCTATTACACACACACACACACACGCATTGCGCTTATCGCTGAGGGTCGAAGTGGCCCGCACAGGTGCGTCCGATCACGTCTTTTTTTCGTGACTTGTGTGCCATCAAAACGCTTCTTTGGCGCTAAGACAACTCGGTCGGTTCACCATGTCCTCGACGCACACTGCGCCGCCCACAATGGCTACGAAGCGGTGTTACGCACCTCAGTTCCTCGCACCGGGTCAACATATCAAGGTCGCTTCCCGCAAGCCGGCTTCAAAGCTGTGGGGTGCGGCAGGAGGTGACCCACTCGCCGGCAGGCCGCCACGCGATCCGTGGGAAGACTTGGACGACAATGCTGAGGAGCCGTGCTCCACGTTGGCCGGTGAGCCTGGCTCGCAGCGGCCCCATCGCCATCACACTAGCACATCCGGCGGCCACCCGTACTCGGATCGGCTCAGCGTGTCGCGCAGCAACGCTGCGAGCACATCGCCGCACAGCAAGGAGGGCAGAAGCAGTGACTTGGCGCCGTCCACAGGGGCAACACCCCCTATGGACGACCTCAATGCAGCCGGTGACGAAGACGTTGACTGTGGCGCAACCATCAACAATGACCGTGAGAAGAACTACTACAGCGCCACGTCGGTTCTGCCAGAGCTGTCGGCGGCTGAACGAGCGAAGCGAGTGCGCGATGCGCAGCAGCGCGCTCTGGAAGCCAAGCACCTAAATGCGCTCGCGCATCAAAGGGTGGCGCCACGGCCCAAGACGCTGGTACGCAATCGGCATGGCAGGCTCAACGCGATCGCTACACACCCGGCATCTGGGACAGAAAAAGAGGCTGGGCCCACGATGCTCATCTCCGACACTCCTGCCAGTCCAAGCGGCCAACCAAAGATGATGCAAGGGTGCTCCTCAACGCCGCCAGAAGCGCAACCGGAGCCACCAAGATCACACGGTGATGAAGGCGGCTCCGATAGCGGAGTCAAGTCTCCTCAGGACTCCCATAATGTTCTTGCCGAGTCGTGTTCCTCGGCGCTGCTGGAGGTCCCGCCAGGGCAGCTAGAGATTGACCTGGACTGAGTATCACTTGCGTGTACATCGGTTGAGAAGCATCACGCGTGTTGCCTCACCGGAGGTCAACCTCCCCTGCCTGCCTCGGTCTTCCACTTCATTCACTCCGTCTCCTCCTGGCGCATCGAACAATAGAAGGATACGGAACAGACAATCAGCCCCCATGAACATAACGTTGCACACACCGTCACATCGGTTGTTCTCCTCTTTTTACGGCTAGTCTACCCCCCCCCCCCCCCCAGGGGGGGGGGGGGTAAGCAAGGCGCAGTCCAGATAGCCTGTGTCGCGTCATTCGGCTCTGATCGGCGTCCCACAGCACTGGGTTGGCACCTGTATGCTGCTTTGACCTCCTCCTCCTCCCCTTTCTTCCTCTCTCGCGCGCGTTCGCTGTTTTTCCCTCTGCCTCCACCCTAACCTCGCCGCTGCGCGTGAGCCTACTGCCCCTGTACGCAGACAGAATACATGCGCCTCATCCATGACTAACCCTCACCACTTGTCAACCATACCATCCTCGTCGCCTGTTCCCCCTCCCCTTTCTTTCCCTCTTCACTCCCGCACTTTGGTGTGTGTGGGAGAGTGAAGCAGCGGAGACAGCAGGTAGAAGAACAGCGAAGGGAACTGGAGCAGAGTGCTCTGTCGAAAACCTCAAAGCAAGAGAAGTCAGTTCTGAGAGCAACACGACACACACACACACACACACACCTCCCAGCCCAACGCACATACGCACGCACAGGCACACAATAAGAACAGAGAGAGAGAGAAGTGCTCCAAACTGCGAGGCCGCAGCGCATAACACGCCATACAGCGCTCACTTCCGGCGCGGTGCCGGCCGTCGGGAACCAATGACGGCGTCGTACCGCCCTGGCGCTCTATTGCATCTCCGATCCTCTTTCAGCTTCATGAGGCGCGGCTTTTCGACGGGTGCAACGGTGACCGCAAAGGCTGCTGCCCTTCGTGACGTCACGACGACAACGTCGCTTACGTGCAGCCACCGCGCTTTCCGCAAGCAGGGCGCAGCGAATCCGAACAACACCGACGCGGCGGAGGCGGCGGAGCTCGAGAAAGATCGGCAGGCACTGAAGAAGTACGGCGCGCTTGGTGGCTTTGCTCTCCTGTGCATTGCAACACTGTGGTATGGCAGCCGGCAAGCCAAGCAGCGCTACTTTGGTGCGGAGGGCAGCGCGCGGGTAAGCGTCGAGACGCGTGGCCGCCCTGCACTCGGTGGGCCGTTTGTGCTGGTGAACACGAAGGGTTACCCAATGTCGCAGGCAGAGTTCCTTGGTTCGTGGGCCTTCTTCTACTTTGGCTTCACGCACTGCCCGGAGATCTGCCCAGTCGAGCTGAACCGTATGTCACACGTTGTCGATGCTGTCCACGCCGCCCGCCCGCAGGAACGCATTGCGCCGTTGTTTGTCTCGTGCGACCCGCGCCGTGACTCGCTCGAGGCCATCGACGAGTATCTCTCCGTGTTCCACCCCGACTTCATTGGACTCGTTGGCACGCCGAAGCAAGTGAACGACGCGTGTCGCTCATACCGCATCTATTACTCCATCCCCACGGAGGAGGACACTCAGCAGGAGGATTACCTAATCGACCACAGCATTGCCATCTTCCTCTTTGATCCTCAGGGCCGCTTTGTCGACTTCTTCGGCAATCGCTACGACGAGCGCGAAATTACGGAGAAAGTGCTGCACTACATGTCCGAGTACGCCAAAGATCCGACGTGGACCAACTGGTGAGGAGGAGGAGGAGGAGGGGGTGGGTGGGTGGGGAAGGAGAGGCTGCCATTTCTCTCATGTTTAGCGTCGTGTTGGCCTTCGTTGCTTCTTGAGTAATGCTCATGATGGCAGTGTGGTTACTGTCGTCTGCTGCACCTGTGGTCCCTCTCCGTGTGTGTGTGGGGGGGGGGGGGGTGTCGGTGGGTAAGTGTCGCGTATTACGCTTGCAACGGAGCTCGGCTGGGCACGCGCTTGGCTCAGCTGAGAGTTGTTTCCACAGTCTTCTCATCAGCAACAGAGAGCGAGTGTGCAACTCTCCTATTTCCCCCTATACGTCCCCTCACCCCTGCATGATGCGTATCGCCTCACATTGACGCGCACATCACTACAGGCAAAGATGCAAACACGAAAGGGAGGCGTGCACACGGGAGTCCACAGGTGCCATAGGCTCAGATTCGGTGTAAAGGTGCGTTCTTTGCTCTTGCATTGCCTCCACCCCACACCCTTGCCGTTCCATTCTCCTGCTTGGCTGGGAGTCACGCCATTTTATGCGGACGTCTGCGCTCACGTGTGCTGGAGCCTATTTCTCCATGGTGGTAGTGTCGCTCTGGCGTGCGTCTGCAATGGTCTCTGAAAGCACGGCAGTGATACGTGCCAATGCAGCTGTCCTCTCATCCCCCCCCCCCCGCACATATTTTCCCTCTCCCTCCCTGCCTCTCTCTCTCTCTTCAGGTCCGGCCTCTTTTCTTTTCAGTTTCCTCTTTCCCAGCGCATCCTCGACGCACGCACACGCAAGCAGAGCACGAGTGTGACCGAGAGAAAAGGCCACACGCAGACAGTGGAACATTTTTGGCGGTACGCGTCGTCTTCCTGCTTCGCCACTTTGTCTCGCCACCACTGCCATCAACGCCCTCACCACTCTCGCGTTCTTTCTCGTTCGTGGTTCGCCTCTCTTCCCGCTACTCTGTGATTAGGAGAGGGGGTGCAGCTCGGCATCTGCATATCCGTGCGCGACGCAAGGTGCACTCAGCTGTGTCTCAGGTGAATTTCAATCGTATCGTCCAACAGCGGCAGCAGCACGGCGACAGCTATGTACGAGGCGCTTCCAGCCACACCGATGCGTCGCCAGCTTGGCACGTCCACCGATGACGCTGCCATCTTCCTCGAAGACACGGTTGATCGGGTGACGGCGCAGTGCATTGACGCCTCACCATCTGCCTTGGCGCTGCTGTCACCTCAGCACATGCCAACTAGCAGCGCCGCCCACGTCGACGTCACCGAGTACGACGCGAACTACCTTGGCCCTCTCTCGACTTCCCACCGGAAGAGCACCGGTGGAAGCAGCAGTGGCAGCAAAGGTCGCCCGAGCCACCATCACCACCGTGCGCTGCACGACGTCACGAACACATCCGCCACGAAGATGGGCTTCAGCGCAGCATCCGGTAGCAAATCTCCTACCCCCAAGGCGGTACGGGGGAGCACATCGCACGCCACGCACCCGCAGAGTGTCTCGTCCAGCACCTCGCTCACCCGCAGCGCGTACGGTCGCAGCCCGTCCGCCTCTGAGCCGATGGTGCCGCTCGCCGACTATGAGGCACTGCAGCGGGAGCGGAACCGGTACGAGAAGATGTACGAACACCAGCGCGCGCTCTACGAGGATATGGCTGAGAAACACGCGGATGCGTACCAGGCGCTGCAGGACAAGATCATCGAGGTTGTCGCCCTCTCCACACGCAACGAGGAGGGCAAGCGCTTCATTCGGCAGCTAAAGCGGGAGATGTCCGAGAGCCGCACCCGTGTGATGGACATGCAGAACAGGGCACTGGAGGAGGCAAAGTTGGAGCGATCCGCAAAGATGCGGTACGAGGCGCTCATTCAGGAGCACGAACGCAAGTACGAACGGCTGGTGGAGCGGCATGAGATGAAGCTGGCGGGGATGGAGAGCCTCGTGAGGGATTTGACATCCCTGCGCGGGGAGCGAGACAACATCCACGTCTCGCAGTTGGACTCCTTGCTGAAGGCCGCCTACTCGAAAAGCACAGCCCTCTTCAGCGACCTGCTCCGCCAAGGCAAGCAGATTGATCTTCTCTACGAAGCCAAAGCCGCGCTTGAGGCGCAGGTAGAGCAGCAGCGCAAGGAGAAGCGGGAGGTTGAGGCAACACTGCGAGAGGAGCGGCGCCATATGGCCACCGAGATGGAGCGTATGATCGAGCAGATTGAGGAGCAGCAGCAGTCAATTCTGAATCTGCGTCAGATGCTTATTCGAACCATGGACAACCGCGACAATCTCTTCGCCTATAGCCGAGGTCCGCGTCATCCCCAAAGTGACGAGGACCATGATGGCAGCGATGACAGAAGCCACAGCAGCAACAGCAGTCTCACGTCCTCGCCACCGATATCACCGATTGTCGACAGGGGCGTGACCGCGGAGGTTACGGAGGATGAAAGCGAAGACACCGAAGGCGACGGCGTATACGCGGTGCCTGCGCGAAAGGAGGGAAAGGAAAAAGGCGCCGATGTGGAGCGCAGCCCGGTACGCGTGTGCGGAGCCACGACAACAACCGGGCCCATCACCCCCGCCTCCACCGTCTCCACGAACTTACTCTCGAGCAACAGCGTCGTCGCACCTCGGCGCACGGCGACTGTCGTGAACAAATCATCGGCTACCCTCTCGAAGGCGAGAGTCACAGTGGTGGTGCCACCACTCCCGTTGACATCACGGGATAGCTCGTTGTCGTTTCGGCAAGGTTCTTGCCGGTATCAGCGCAGCAAGAGCGACGCTGATGAACACACCACGGTGAGGGTGGCGGACGACGACCACCGCCTACGCCAGCGAAGCTCCAGTGATGAGGGTAGCGCCGCCAATCCCAGGCTAGCGGACGCCTCGCTGTGCACAGCATCTACTGTCTCGTCGGTGGCGTCGCGACGGCGGCTGGACTTCACCACTGCGCTGGCTGTTGTTGCAGAGAAGCGCCGTCGCGACCGGGCCAACCGGGAGGAGATTACTCTCAAGCACGAATTGGATAAGGAGAACAGCAAGCCGACTGTGCCGCATCGCGTCATTGTCCGCTCCTGCGGAGTAGAAAACATAACGACAGCGCGCAAGACAGTGTTAGCAGAGCACGATGGCGACAACAGTGGAACACAGCGGGGCGAGGATGAGGAGGCGGAGCCGCGGTTGTTCCCATTCAACGTGCTGCGGCCTCGCGAGTGACGACGGTAGCTTCGTGCGGGTGTGCAACTGATTTCACATTCCTCTCTCTTCAACTGCGTGTTTGGCTGGCCATCCGCATCCTCTCTGTCCGCCTCTGCGCCTCTTCCCTCTTTACCCTGTTGAAGTACTCCGCTTTCTCCCCCCCCCCCCCACCCTTTGGCACCACGCCTTTCATCACTAGACCCTCTTCACTTCTTCACTTCTGAGTTGCTGTTTTGCTCGTTTCTTCTCTGTTGTTGTTCCCGGCAGCGTTAGAGGCCCCACTGCAGCGCACACGTCTCTCCTTCCTTTTTTTTTGTTCGTTGGGTTTGCGTGGGCGCACTCTCGGGGCTCACGGCAGACACGTCTGCAGGCGTGCGTCTGTGCGCGTGTGTTTATACGGATCCCTGAGAGGATTGGCTTGTTGGTAACTCCGCATGTACAATGTCAGCCCTCAACTCTCTACTTTGTTTTCTCAGTTCTGTCCTCTTCTCGCGCGCGCTCTCTCTCTCTCTGCGTTCGCATGCAGCTGCGCGCGAAGTGGCTGACCACGTCCACGTAGACACACTCGTAAAGGAAAAAACGAAGAAGTGGGGTTGATGGGAAGCGTTGATAGAACGTATCTCACGCACCAGACATACGCCGGTGACAGAGAAAGGCGGTCTCCGCCCGAAGAGGAAGAGGGAGTGTGACAGACATGGTTACCCGCTTCCATGCGTGGGCTTCTCTCTGTGCGCTCGCGTGCTGCCCCCCTCCCCCTCTCTCCCCACTTCTCGCTCTTTTATTCTCCAACGTCGGCTCTCCCACTTGTGCGAGTCTTCTCGTCGTTGAATCACACGCGGACTCGTGCAAACTACACACCAAAGAGTGAAAAGGCACCAACAACGAGCTGCTGCACGCACACACACACACACACACGCTGCAGCATGCGTGTGCGTCAGCTTGATAGACAGCCGAGAGTGTGAGAATGGCTGTGGAGAAAGAGAGGAGAGACGACAAGGGAGGGCGCGCGCACACGCGCGCCGGCAGTCGGCGTGCCTCTCCCCTACTCATGTGCACGCAGACACGTACACTTGTGGAGCATTTGGTGTTGCTGCTGCCTCGCATGTCGCTTCACCTGTCTTGTCTACCGCTGTGCTTCTTAACTTTCATGCGGCCTCTTCCTCTCCTTACATGTTTGTGGCTACGCCTGCTGCGGGTTTGCGCCGTTCGCTCTGCTCGCCAGTACTCGTCTCTCGGGCACTGGCGACGCACCTTCACACCTATCGAGGATGTGCACTAGCTCGGCTGCGGCGTCACTGGTTGACGGCAGTGGTGGTACTCCGGCGTCGTGGCTCTCACAGGACAGTGTGCATGCACCGTCGCGAGCGCTGGACTCAACCGCACTCTACGAAGCCCGGCAGCAGTTTGGAATGAACGAAGTGCGGATGACCGTGGCACCGCTCCACCCCCTCGTTCTGCGTGCCTTGCTATCCCCCAGCACGGTCCTCGTGGTGGGCGGGGCGCTCATCTACGACGTTGTTGGCGGCAGCTACCGCATGTGGCATACTGTGGTGTGGTTCGTGGTGATGCAAGTTGCGGTGCTGATGACGACGGCACTGGTGGACCACGCAAGAGTGCGGCGCCTCCAGCACTGCCTAGTGCTGGACCGTGCGGTTGCCTACCGCGAGGAGAGGTGGGCAATGGTGGGGTCAGCACAGTTGGTCCCTGGTGACCTTGTCCAGCTCGCCGCAGGGTCAGTGGTGCTTGCTGACTGCTCTCTCTACAGCGGGTCCGTGCTGATCGATATGTCGGACGTGTCGGGGCGCACCCGCGCTAAGGTTGTCACCGCAGGCCAGCTGCTGATCGCCGGCGCCAAGGTGGTAGACGGGGCTGGAGATGCCGTGGTGCGCTACACAGGACTGGAATCGTGTGTGGGTCAGACTATTGAGCTTATCGTGGGCCTACCGCACGGCTTTGTGCAACGGCAGTGGGTCAGTCGAAGCTACGCTGGCACGTACTTCCTCATAGCTGCCGTAGCGGTGGCAGCGGAGGTGGTGCTGTTCGGGACTCTGCGTGGGTGGGACGGCTTCTCCGCGCGAAGGATGGCGCGAGAGACGACGTTGTTTGCACTGCTGTGCGCCCCGCTTAGCTTTGATCTCACCGTGTACGTGGCCACGTCGCGGGGTGCGTCGGCAGCTATGCAGCGCGCTCAAGCCGTGGTCTTGCGCCTGGGCACCCTCCTGTCGCTCGCATCGGTGGACAAGACGGGCACCCTGTCCTCTGGTCACTGCACCCTCGCGGCGCATCATCGCGTCTACTTGGCGGGATACCCATCTCGTGCAGCCGTGATTCAGCTGATGGCGCTGGCGTGCCAGTGGCGAAGGCCAAGTCTGCACGCGACGAAGCGAGCTGTGCTGCGCAGCGCAGACCTTGACGCCTGCGACGAATACACGCAGTTGAGCTACGTAGAGCACGAAGGTGAGCATCGCAGCTCCGCCGTGCTGCGCCGGCGGGATGGGACGCTTCTTCGAGTCACCGAAGGGCGTCTTCGCTCCGTCTTGGCGCTCGTCCAGCATAGAGAGTCTGCCACTGCATGCGTCGAGGCGCAGCGCCTGGTGTTCGCCTGGAGTCAGAGCGGTCTGCGGTGTGTAGCGGTGGCGGTGGCCGAGGGCGATGAGCCTTGGCGGTTCGCGGTCCTTCTCACCTTTGCTGACCCACTACGTGGCGACGCGGCTGCGCTGGTCTCGGGCTGTAGCCGACTTGGTGTCGACGTGACTCTGATCTCGGGCGATGAGCACCGGGCGGTCGCCGCCGCTGCAGAGGCAGTGCGGCTCCATTCTGAGGTAATGAGCGGGCGAGACGTACCGCCTCCTGAACGTGTGAGAAGCACTGCCCCCGCTCGTCAGCGACTGGGGTGGACGTGACGGTCGACATGAGCGCCGCTGCATAATCTGCGAGCGAGTACGCCAGCCGTTGTGTGTACGCTGAGATGCAGCCTGACCAGAAGGCAGCACTTGTGCGGACGTGGCAGCAGTGGGGCCGCGTTGTGGGTGTGGTGGGCGACGGGGTGAACGACGCCGCAGCGGCGCGTCTTGCAGATGTCGGCATCGCGCTTCTCTCGGGTGAGGAAGGGCGATGCCGCAGCACGGGGAGCGCTGTGGGGTGCAGATATCGCTCTCACCTCCGATAGTCTCGGCGCCGCAGTGGAGCTGCTTATCGTCAGCCGCGAACTCTTCGGCACTTTTTACTCCATCTTCTTCTGGATAACAGCATCGGCACTGCAGCTGGTGGTGCTCGCTGCCGCCTTGGCGGTGGCGGTTCCGCGGCGCTGTTCATGCAAACACTCGAAAGAGAACCGGCTAGGACTGCCGCCGAGTTGTCTTCACGTACTGACACTCGTCTGCGTCAACGGACTGACGCTGCTGTGGATATCCACGCAAGTTGGCGATGACGCCTACTGGACCGCGGCACCGTGTCGTTGCCGCTACACCGTGGCGCTCCTGCAGGTATCCACAATGGCTTTTGTCGGTCTAGTCGGCGGCCTCGCCTGTGGCGGACATGGGTGGTGGCCACTAGGCTCACGCAGCACTCCGCCGGTCATGACCCAGGAGCGTCTTGGCGGCATTCTCACGCTCTATGTCCTATACGCGAACCTTTTCTTGACAATGAACTGCGCCTCACCGGTGCGGACGGGGTGGCGCTTCTGGCGACAGTCACGTCTGCACGTCGTCCTTGCTCTCGCTGCGGCGTATGGTCTATATATGTGCTGGTCGATCGATGCGCATCCGAGCGTCGCCGCTTGCTTGTGCGGCTACTGTGGTGTCGTCGCCGTTCTGCAGGACATGGCAAAGCTCATGGTGCATGGCATCTTCGACTGCCTCAAGCGGTGCGGCAACGCCAATGTAGATGAGGTTGCCGCGGCGTCGCTGCCGCGCGCGACAACAAACATGCCATCTTGCGACCCCGCGTGTCGCCGTAGTTCCGTGTCGTTCCCTCTGGATGCAGTGGTGGGCTGCATTGCCAGTCTCGATGCGGCGCTGCTCTGTCGAGCCCGGCCTGCCCCAATTGCCTCAACGGTGTGAGATGGACACGACACGGCAGCACGAAGAGTGGCGGTGCGGCCGACTCATCCGCACCGCGTGCTGCTCTGTGCTGGAAAACATGACGGGAAAACGCCTTCGCGTCAGACGCGTGCCTTTTTGTATTTTTTTTTGGTGTTGTGATGGCCGTTGTGGTAGTCGCCTCACGATGCCGGTGCCACACGCCATGCTCTCTCGCTGTCTCAGCGCCTCCTCCCCTTCTGCTCAGTCGAGTGTGCTGTAGCTCACCACACAGAAGCTTACACACTCTCAGTTGCACGATCATGTGCTGCACTGCCCGTCCCTGTCTCGCAGGGATGCGCACACGTACACATCCACCCACACCACCGACTAGTCCACTTCATCTTCTTCTCCCCCCCCCCTCCCTTTCTTTGCCGTACGTGTGGACGCGCTGCTGTGCGACTCTTTCTCACATTACGTGTGATGGCGATCTGCACTTGGTCATTGCTGTTATTCACGCCGAATGACATAGCCTCACCTCGGTGAACACCGGCGGTGGCACAGACGCACACGCAAGCATAGCACATCTGCCACGTCTACGAACCTCTTTGGACATCGCTCATCGCACCCTTCTCCCCCCCCCCATCATGTCCCGACCGAAGCAGCGAGCGGCGGAGGTAACGCTGCATCACTTCTTTAAAACAGAGCGCGTCGTCCGCCTGGAGTGCGAGCGGCGGGAGGCCAAGGCTCGACTCAGGCTGATCGACACCATGTCCGGAGACTTGGACGACCAGCTGCTCTGCGTGGCGCAGTTCAAGAAGGAGTGGCTGCAGAGCCGACGTGTGTTGGAGGAAGCCAGGCAGGCCATTCTGCAGGAGGAATCCTCCAACCGTGCAGATGTGGAGGACGAGTACAGGAGAACGACCAAGAGGGTGATACGCCACTGTCATCCGTTAGGTACTCCTGCAGGATAAGGGCGGGGCGGTGGACAACGGTAGCCAAGTAAGAAAGAGATACGGGACGCCTCTAGTGCGTCTGTGGCTGCAGCCGTCGCCACTACTGTTGCTGTTTTGAATCAGCTCTGAACGGGAGGCATCAACAGCATGCCGTTAACGATGAGGATGTCCCCCCATCCCACTTCTGCTCTCTGCCACCTGGCCGTGTAGAGAAATACAGTGATACATGCAGGCCCATCGAGATTGACTACACTCCTACCATCGGCGTACAACTCAATCAGCAGCACTGCTGCTCCCACAGGCAACTCGTCTCAGCGTCGGTCTGTATGTCTGCACCAGCGCCACCCCCCCCCCCCCGATTGGGGAGTAGACGAACGATCAACGCTCCTCTTCGCTGCCTGAAGTCATTGCCTCTCTCTCTCTCTCGGCCTCCATCTTGTCGAGCACGAAGCGGACGCATCAGCGTTCCATCGCACTTGCGGAGGCGACTTCAGCGTCGTGTTTCTCATTTCTCTTGTTTTTTTTTTTTGAAGTGGCGCCGCTGTTCACGGTGAGTCTGTCACCACCATCCTGCACACCCGCAGCCCCCTCCTCCCCCCAACGCCCACACAGTCAACCTACGGCGTAGACCTCTCATGCTTCCCTCGCTGCGAGCAAGTCCTACAATACAGGCTCCTCCCGCATTCTTCACCTTTATCGCTGCTACCCATGCGACCACCGCGGAGCTGAGATGCGAAACACAAACAGCAGAAAGCGGAGAGCCGCGCAAGTGACCCGTCCCAACCCTCCTTTTCCTGCAACTGACTTGCAGCCTCAAACACACACACACACACGTGCAACACTGGGGCTGCGGCGTGGGCAGCGCGAGCCCCTTGTCTACAGCTCTGTAGCGTGTTGCCTCCTTCGCTGCCGCTCTGGCACTGTCATTGCTGCTGCCGTCCTCGGCTACGGGCAGCTCACATCGCCTGTGATGGAAGTGGGAGCGAAGCGTGTGACGCTGGTGGTGATGTGGAGTTCTCCATAGACGCAGGCAGCTGCGGCGTTTGCTCATTCAGCTTCTTACCTCACGGAATGTATGTGCGTGTGCACATTTGGGTCTCTCCTGTGCTTCGGCTCTACGTCCCTTCTCCCCCTTTCGCCTCATCGCTTATGTCTGCTCTCCCTCCCCCTCTCTCACAGCACCAACATCAGTAGCAGCTGCACCGACCGGAGAGCGACGGAACACGGTGCGCTAAAGCACACCTAAAGAGGAAATTGAGGGTGTGCCAGCCAGAAGGCGCACATCAAGACGACAGTGTAGACACCCGCACCGGCACGCCCAGACATAAATTTCCGGAAGGCCCATACACACACTCATAGAGCACTGATAGACGTCCTGCACTACTACTGTAGCTACCACAGCTGTAAGTGCAGTCACCTGCAAGCTACCTGCGCACACACAAACCCCCCCCACCACCACCACCACCACCACCACCACCCTCTGGTTTGATTCATGTCAGCCTTTACCACTCCGAGCCGTACGTCATCGACTACCTCCCGGGCTGCTGGGATAGGGCACAGCGGCAGCTCCAGTCGCCGCGTTGTACGCTCGGCTCTCGAGGTACTGATGGAAACTACATCCCCAGAACTAGAAAGACTCCGCAGCACAGCTGGGGAGAGCTCTGTGAAGCGCTCAGCCGTCGCCCCTACCTCATCCTTCTCCGTCACCTACACCACTGCACCTGCTGCTGTGTCGACGTTATCGGCGACGCATGCTACCGTGAGGGGTGTGCCGGTAAGCGCACCATCTGCCGCTCCCACCGCCGCATCCGGCGGCGCAACGCCGACCGCAATGGCGCACTCGTGGGCAGAGCCCAGCGCACTAGATTTCTTGTCGCCGCACAGCAAGGATGCGCGGGAGTCATCATTTCAGCTTGTACCTTCCGCCGAGTCTCATCGCCCTCATCGTCGTCGTGGCTGTCGGAACACCTCCGCGTCTGGGGCGATGCTGCGACCACCTGCTGAGCATCCTCGTCATAAGCAGCACAACAGAGAGGACACACTGTACAACAAGGATGATTTCGACGGCCAGCAAACCAGCGTTGGCGTCGATGGGGAGGCCTACACTGCGCCACCTCATTCAGCAGTCACAACACTCTCCCCTGCCTCCCCGTCTCGTAGCCTCTACGCCGACGTGGAGGCTGCCCAGCAGCCGCTGTCGCCAGTAGTTGAGGCCTTGTACGTGCCCCCCTCCACTCCCACCCCGGCGCCATCGTCGTCACATTCTGCTGTGAAACGCAGCCACCAAGAGAGCAGCACCTTTGATAAGAAGCAGAGGTGGGAGGAGAAGGGAGAAGATGACGTTGAGCAGGTCGAAGCGGCGACCCTCGTGACTCAAGCTGACGTGACGGCCGCTATTACAGCAGCTCTGCGCCGCTACGAGAAGGAGCGAGATGCGGAGGAGGAGGCGGTGCTTCAACAAGTCAGCAAGGAGGTCGAGGAACAGGCAAGCCGCTACGCCAACCTTATCGAGGCCTACAACACCGTGTGCGCTGACAGAGCGACGTTGCAGGAGAAGCTCGCCGAGACAGCGAGGGAGTGTGATGAGCTGCGGCACGCACTGCAGCGGTCGCGCCAAACGCAACAGGCGCTAACGGACTCGGCGAAGCGGCTGGAAGTGGAGTTGTGCCACGCAAAGGATTTACAGCAGCAGCAGCAGCGTACGCTTCTGAAGACAGAGGTGGCTGAATGGGAGGCACAGCGCGCACGCTACGAGACACGCCAGGGCACGCTCGAGGCACAGCTGGATCAGGCGCGCGAAGAGTTGCGGGCGATGGAAGCGCGCGTTTCCGAGAAGAATGACGAGCTCGCCGCGCTGCGAGAGCGCGCCGCGAAGGCGTCTACCGAAACGGCGAATGAGTACGCCGACATCCATCTTCGGATGCGTCAGCTGGCGCAGAACATGGCCACGATGGAGGACGCCCTGCGTGAGCGGGACACCACCATTGCAGAACAGGCGGCGCGGCTGCGTGAGGCCGCTGAGCGGCGGGAGTCGGAGGTGCGTGCGGCGACTGCGGAGAGGGAGAAGACCGAGGCAGCCCTGACGAGCGCACGCGACGCACTGCAACGGCAGACGGACGATGCTCGGCGGCGCATGCACCGCGTCACCGAACTTCAGCACCAGAGGGACGCACTAAAGGAGGAGGAGAAGGCGACGCGACGTGCGCTGCAAGCGGCTTCAGAGGACCAGGGACGTGTGCTACAGTCATTGCAGCATGTGCTGGCCATCGCGAAGCAGAGTCTTTCCTGCACCACCGACAGCGCGGGACACGCCGGACCGCCGTCCTCCGCACTCTCGTCACGTAGTCCTCACAGATTCACTGCCAGTTGGCGGGGGGATCACATGGATCGCACGCTCGTGTACGAGGACGACCATGAAGACAACGCCCATGCGCTGCGTAGCTGCTCCGCAATCTCGCCGCCTGAATCACGTTCGGGCTCGGCAAATTGTACACCGGAGCGGTTGTCCACGGAGGAGGAGGATAACGCAAGGAGTGAAAAGCTGTTCTCGCTTTCAGCGTTGGCTGCGGAGAAGAAGCACCGCAGCGCCTCTTCCCCAAAGTCCTGCAGTCACCGCGCATCACACTCTCCCTCCGTGGCGGCGCCTAGCCAGCGGCGTGCGCGAACGTTGTCGCCGCCTCAGTCAGCACGCGTGGCAGCCAGAGAAACACCAGCGAAATACGCTAAGGGCAGCCCCTCCGTGCACAATACTTATCACGAGCTGCACCACCGGAGCTCGCAGGCGCTGATCCTGTTGCGTGAGCTCCACCGATGCGTCTCAGCTCTCACCTTAAAGAGGCGGAAGTCGTCGTCCGGGAGGGACGTAGCTCCCTCAAACACCAGCGGCAGCGTTGGCCGATCTGGGGCGACTGCAGCGAAGCTCCAGCAAGCCTGCCGCTACCTCAAATCGGAGCTGGACCGGGTCCAAGCAGCGCTGAAGGAGACACAAGCGGAGTGCCAGTGGCGGTCGCTCTCGATGAAGAAGTTGGAGGAGGATGTGCAGGCTGCTCGCTGTGGTGTGCTCGCCGCGGAGAAGCAGCGGCTAGCGTGCGAAATGGACGTAGAGACGGCTGCACTTGTGCGCGAGGAGCTGGAGGCGCAGCTTATGGAACTGAAAGCCACGTGCGCGGAGACGACGGCTGGGCAGAGGGCATCCGAGGACGCGGTGGCGGAAGCGAAGGCGGCCGCCGAGCGCAGTGCAGCCCTAGCGGAGGAAGCGGCGCAGCTGAGAGAAGCTGCGGAGTCGGCCCTTGCCCGGGAGAAGGCCAAGAGTGCACGTCAGGCCACCTCGCTGCGCGATCAGGCTGCAGCGCAGACAGCTCTTACGGATGAACTGGAGGAGCTAAAGGAGAAACACAAGGCGGCCCTTGCACAGCTGCAGACGCACCACGCCCGTGAGGCGGCCCAGCAGCTGAAGCAGCAGGAAGAGAGTCAAACGCGCGGGGCGGAGCTGGCAGAACTGCGCAGCGTTGTAGCAACGATGAGGACCACGCACGGGACTGCCGCGGAGGCGTGGAAGACAGAGCGTGCGTCCCTCGGTGCGCTCGTCTCAAGCCTTGAGACGAAGCTGCGTGCTTTGGCGGAGACGACGATGGCTGCAAAGCGCCGCTGTGCAACACTAGAGGAGCAGCTTGCACTGCACGCAGATGTGGAGAGGACGACCCTGAAGACGATTGGCGACATTGCCCACGCGCCACCGCTCCCACCCTCGCTCGACGCTGCAGCCATGGGCGGCGACTCCTACACATCGCACGCCCATGATGCTGTGTTGCCGACGGAGAAGCAGCTCTTCGGCGGCGATGATGAGGCGCCGGAGGTGGAGGACGTGGTCGTGGTGTCGACAGAGGCAACGCCATCGGGGAGTAGTGCGGACAGGGAGCTTGCACGTGTAGCCTCGCACACGCGCACGACTACGGTCCGAACTACCGCACTGTCACTGGTGTCGGCGCGCCTTCCGGTGTCTAGCGCTACCCCATCTAGAGTAGCGCCATCAACGGCCGTTTCGCCAGCATCGGCTCCCCTCTTTGGCGGCGCCTCCCTGGAGGCAGCAACCTCTTCTCCTGTGGCTACTCTCGCGCCCCTACGTCAGCACATTGTTGCCGCTGTGCATCAGTTGGCGCTGGAGGCGGTGCGCTTACGGCAGGGCTCTGTACTACCGACCATGAGGTCACCCATCATAACGCAGCCTCGAATAGCAACTTGCCGGCCCCGCGACATGACCTCTTCAGAGGGGTGGTACACCGGTGAAACTGCACACGACGGCGTCTGCAGCGACGCGAAACGACCGTGCACTGCTGCTCTCCCCTCTCCACCACCGTTGGAGGCTTTCATCGCGCCTCAGCCACAGCCGCGATACCAGCACCAACATCAGTCGCCACGTACGCCACACAAATTGTGCCCCTCCACCACCTCTGCCGCCCAGCCTCGAACCTTGGAGAAGGCGCCGCAACCGATTCAGCACAGCGACCGTAGCCAGATAGGAGGTTCACCGATGCCGTCGCAACCGTCGCGGCATGCAACAGCGGGAAGCCCCTCAGGGTCGTACAGTCCGCCGGTGTCCGCTGCTACCACCGCCGCAGTTGGTGAGCACATTTACAATGTGACACGGCCGTCCAGTTTGCGGCCACAGTGGTCGTTCTCGTTGCCGTCGAGTCCACCGGCCTCTCACGTCACCGTTGCGACTAACGGAAAGCTCTGGAACGAGGCGCGACGCTCTGCCTCCATAAAGGATGGGCTGTCGGGGTATTCTAGCAGCACCGGACGTGGGAGCGTCGATGGAAGCTGCTCCCCAGCGCGGCCGCCGTCTCTGCGTGCTTTGTCGCTCCCTCTCTGAGTCGTGAAACTGAAAACAAACGGAAGCGAGTGCGTGTGTGAGAGAGAGAGGTGGGTGCTCAACACCGCGCTCCCCCCTTCTCCCCTCCCCTCACACGTGGGTGCTGCTGGTGGCGCTCCCCCATGCTCAGCGCTGTCGGTCTCTCTCTTGCGTTGTGTGGTGGATAGAACGAGATTTTCAAAGCGCGCACACACACGCACACACACACTCTCTCTCTTTGTGTAAAGGTGCGCTATGAGAGCACAGAGGCAACGAGTCCCCTTCTCGCACGCAGGGGCTTCCCCCTCCAACTTTCGTTGTCGTTCCCTCACGTAGGGCATCGGTCGAGCGGAGACGACACTGCCACTGCCGCACTCCCACCCACCGCTCCCATGGATCTCAGCTGCGCAGTGGGGCTGGAGCGTACCTGCGAAGAAAGTGAACACCTCTTCTCTGCCGTGGCAAACCTGAATAATCATCCCTGCTCACCTCCCTTCCCGATCTTCTCTCTCTCTCTCTGCCTCCCCCTCTGCCTCTCTAACTGAAAGGGGATATCCACCGCGTAGTATTGTTTACTTCTCTCGTTCTGCTCGTGTGCGCTGGCCTGAACCGACGACCATGTCCTCCCGGCAGATGCGCCGCCTACAGGAGTTCGTCGATCGTGCCACCGGCCCCGACGCAGAGAACTCGGGCAACAGTGATACCGTAGCGAGCACGATGCAGGTCAAAAAATGGGCCCACCACCACCGACACAAGTCCAGGAAAACGAAGGCTGCCGCCGCCCTGACTGCAATCGCCACATCGTCTGCGGCCCCACAGGTGACCGGGACTAACATCCCTGCTGAGCCTCCTGCGCTGTCGTCCAGTACGTCAGAGCGATCCATGGGGGGTAAGAACGATGAGGTCAAAGCAGGTGCCTCTGCTTCAGCACCGCCGGCCGTGCCCAGCGCAAGGACGGACGACTGGGAGGAAGTGAGGGAAGGTGAGGAGCATACGAGTTACAGCACGGCAAGACGGTCTGCAAAGAGGGCACCGACGGAGGAGACGGCGGCCCGAGCAGAGGAGAGCGCTGCCGCCGCTGCCAAAGAAGCAAAGAGGCGGAAAAAGGCCGAGCAGAAGGAGTCGCGGCGGCGGCAGCAGCGGCAGCGACAGGCGGAGGAGGAGGCGCTGCTGGACGCCGTGTTGGCGCGCCGCGCCAATGAGCAAGTCGTCCACTCCAGCAGCGACGGCGTGGGCAGTCCAGTCGCGGAGAATCACCCTGGTGGTGCGTCGATCCCGGCAGCAGCATCTTTGTCAACAGGAGTGGGTCCGTCAGCGGGCGGCGCTGGTGAGACATCATTTCTTCATCTCGTTATGGCCTGCGACGTCAATCACCTCGACACGCGTCTGGAGCGGATTCGTTTGTTTGGCGCAGAGGCAGTCGAGGACGTCGGCGACGGGCGCACACCGCACCGCCGCGCTGACGGCCGCGTGCGGGACACCGGCAGCGTCTCTTTCTTCCCTGCGCATCACATGACGGTGAAATTTGTCCACAGCGCCCTCGCAACGCCGAACCGCTATCGCTGGATCCCGTACAACTCACTCGGCATTTTCCTCACCGTCGAAGAGGCCCACGATGCGTGGGGCCAAGCGTGGAGTGACTACCTCCTCGTCTGCTCCTCCAACGCCTTTCAGCGCGCGCAGGCGTCGCTGGAGAAGTGCCAGGAGCGCATGGGCAGCGTGCAAGACCTCGTCGACTGCCTTGCACGAAACCACGTCTACCACATACCCACCCTACTGCAGTGCATGTACGCCATGGAGGCCACCGGGGAGAGCGCCTTTGCCATGGAACTGCTGGATGTGGCGCTGTACCAAGTCGGCGTTGTGCTGCGCCGCTTTGCGCTCTCCGGAACGTGGGAGTCGCGGCAGCTGCCGTGCCACCGCAGCGCCAACGCGCTCGTCTTTCAGGTCATGCAGCGCGGCGTGCACGCGGCACTCAAGCGCGGCTGTCTCCACACCGCCTACGAGCGCACTCGCTGCCTCCTCTCTCTGGACCCGGAAGACCCGTGTGGCATGCTGCTACTGCTCGACTACACCGCACTGCGAGCGAAGCGCTGGGTGTGGCTGCTGGAGCTGCGCCACCGTGCCCTTGCGGTGCGTGCGGCAAGCAGGCAGCTTCGCCGCGGCGTTGCCGCCGACTCCGAGGAAGCGGAGGTGAAGGAGGCGCTGGCAGCTGCGGGGCTGACGCTGCGTGACGCCACCCTCGCCGAAGACGTGCTTCGCCTTCCCAACTATGCGTTTAGCTGGGCGCTGGCGCGGCACTTCATTGAACGCGAAGAGGCGCGTCAGCGCTCTGACGAAGCGGGCGGCGGCGTGGGCCGGCCGTCGAAGGTGCTCCGTGGACTTACGAATGCGCAGCGTGCCTCCTTGGCAGCCACCCCGTCCTCAGGGGCGCTGCTCTCCGCGGCGGTGCTGCGCTTTCCGAAAGCGGCGGTCCGCCTGGTGGACGCCCTCGGTGGTGTTGACCTGGTGTGTGGCGACGAGGGGTCAACTCCGTCGTCGTCGTCCCAGGTAAGCGTGTGGCAGCAGCTCATGGGCCAGGCAAGCGGCCAGCTTAACAACGTCGAGGAGGCCGCCATGCAGAGCCGCCTGGCGGATTTGTTCGTGACCCGTCACGTGGAGCTGTGGAAGCTGAGCGAGTGCGTCCTGCTTCTTCGGCACGTCGTGCAGCAGATAGTCTCCAATCCCACCAATCGCGTCGGTGCTGCAGACAGCGGTGAGGGCAGTGAGGAAAACCTCAACGAGACGTCTCTCACTCGTAGTGGTCAGTCACGCTACCGCAACGTCACGCGCGACTCCGTCATGGGAGCGAGTGTGGTGCCGATTCCTGCCGATCTGCTCGAGCCCAACGCCGCGGAGTTGGCGATGGCGCAGGAAGCCACCGCGCTCGGCCTAGAGGCTGGTGGAGACGGAACGCAGCCAGCCACCGTGGAGCGGCTCATGCAGATGTTGCGTGGCAACCTAGAGGCGTTTGGCGAGAACGCGTACGTGCGCAACATGCTCGACGAGGTGCGCCGCGGGTTCCACGACCGCGTTGGGGGCAGCGCCCGCGAAGAGTCCGGAGACGATGAGGCTGGCGGGGAGGCGCACGACTGGTACGACGTCGACGAGAGCGAAGACATGGAGGCGCAGGAATGGTACAGCGTCGCCAGCGGTGAGAGCGGGGACGCCCACCAACACGAGACGCCAGGCGATGGTGATGTGGATGGCCACGCTGCGCGCCACTGAGCAAGTGCGTTGGGTGCAGGTCAAGTGCTGCTCACTATGGCCACCCCCCTCCTCTTCTCGTGGCACTGCAGGCACAGGACGACGCTGCCAACGTATAGACGGGAGGCAGTGTACTGGCATACACCCACGCTCACACGCACGTGTGTGTTGTGTGTGTGTGTGTGTGTGTGTGTGTGTGTGCTGTGCTGCAGCACAGTATGGGGGAGCGGCAACAGTGACATGCGTAATGGGTCGCGGGTGATTGTTTCGTTAAGGCCGCACCACGCGCCATATCTTCTTCTCGCTGACATCCATCTCAGGTGTCCTGGAGATATGAGGGGACTGTCTCATGTGAAAACAATAGCGAGGGTGTACGAAGGTAGAAAGAGGGGGGACGACGGGGTGGGGGGAGAGCAGCACCGCCACAGCCACTGCCGCGTCGGTGCAGATACCCTCTGCCCCTTCCTGTTCTCACCCCCGTCACGGGCTCGCTCACAATACGTTCAAGCTCGCCCCCAACGCACCTTGGGCGTCTCTCGAAGCCTCTTGAACGCGCGCGCGCCACATGATGATAATGAAGGGTATGTGTGTGTGTGTGTGTGTGTGTGTGTGTGTGTGGGTGTGAACCCGCCTCGTCGGAGAGTGCATGCAGAAGACCCCCGTGACCCACCCTCTCCTTCCCCCTCCCTTCATTCTTCTCCTCCTCCTCGGCGCGCACCCCCCCCCTCGCTTCATCCCTACTCCCTTCGGCAGCAAACAACCACGACGGTGCCTTGGCAAGAATTCACGGCAAATGTGGCTCTTATCTTCCGTGGCCGCTAGGACACGGTCGTCATCCGCACTCACTTCACCGTTGTGGCCGATGAACGGCGATGGTAACGCATCGCTACCGTTGGAGTGCCGCCTTATTCGTGTCAGCAAGGAGGACATCAGCCACGTCACAGCGGACGACATCAAACGTGTGAGAGCCCGCCTCACGAACGACGAGCTCACCACCTCACTGCGGCTTCTGGTGGAGACAAATCGATTCGCCGATGTACTCGCCTCAGCATCGTCCTCGGCGTGGGCGGAGGCAGCCACGGGGGTGACGGAGGTGCACATGGGCCTGAGTGGCAACGTGATGCGAGACCGCCTCAGTCTCTTGTACTCCATGTTGCCCTACGTGTCGGACAATTTCCTCCTCGCCATGGGTAACTCCTACTCGCCCAGCCGCTAGGGTCGCTCTCACTCCCCGCCTCACCTCACCCTCCTCCCTCCCTCCCTCCCTCCCTCTCTCGTACACGTCCGAAGACACTCAGACGCGGGGAGCAGCGAGAAAAATAGGGAGAGGAGAGATCTGCTGGAATGAGTCGACTGCTTCGTGGAATGCCGATAGGACCATGAATGTGTGGATGACTGTGTATGCTTGACGGCAGCCAACCCCCTAGAGGGGAAAGGGGTGGGTCAGTGGAGACATCGCCTTGCCCTTCGCGGAATGCCCACCCACCCCTCTTCCCTCCTCATATTACGTCTCTCCCCCCCCCCCTCCTCCTCTCTCACACACACACGGGCGGCATCTCGCTAGCCCCCTGCGTTAGGCCCCATTTCTGCACCTCTCTCCCTCTCTCTCTCTCTTCCCTACTCCTTGCCCTGGAGCCTTCACTCTGGTTGCCCTCCGTCTCGTTGTCGCCTCTCACAGAAACGCCAAGCGCATCGGCATACACACAAGCGCGCCCACAGCTCATATTCGCAGCCACACCTCGCCGCCTCATCCCCTCTTTCTCCTCCTGCGTCTCTTAGAGATGTCCGACACCTCTGCGTCTCCGTCGCCGTCGCTCGCACCCTACGAGGCGTTCACCCTTCGTGACTACGTGCTGCATCAACGTGTATTACAGCAGCTGTTGTTGTCGCAGCCTGTGTGGCTGCTCGACGAAGTGCTCGGCCTGCGGTATCGCGCACGACTCCAGCTGCGTCTCTCACCACACCCGCAGCTGTGCTTCAGGGAGGACGCTGCAGGTGGCCTTTACTCCGAGGTGGACCAGCAGCTGAAGGAACGTCATGACGCATCGGAGCACCGTGGCAATGACTGCCAGGCGACCGAAGGGGAGGATGGATATCCTGTTGTCCCTCTCACCCCCGCGTGCAGCATCGAGCTGTCGGCGGGGGTGAGCGAGACGTGTGACAGTGGCCTGCGTCTCTGTGTTGCGCCTGCCGCTGATTGTGGTACCACCACGTCAGCCGAGTCGGTTTCCTTTCTCATCATCCCCGCTTCCACGGCGGCTGGTTTCACCCCTGCCTCGGCCTGGGTGACAGTACTGCGTCGTCTCTGCCGATTGCCAAGTGCGCCGCAACGCTCGAGTGGCGCTATCGACGTTACTGAACGCGCGAGAGGCAACTGGAACTCACTGCCGGTGCTTTCTCACGTGGATCCCGCGTCGCCCGACCAGAGACGCGCAGACACTTCCTCAGCGATCAAGGAAAGTGATGAGGACACGTTGCCGCTAGCAGCGCCGACCCCAAGCCCTCGTAGTCGTTGTGCCTCGCCTCCCCCGCCTGTACAGGCACTTTCTGGACCTCCGGCGCACTTGACAGCCGGTGCAGATATGGGCAGGGAAGTGGAAGAAGAGAATAGTCGACAACTCGAGTTCCTCTCCGCGGCCCTGCGCGCCCGAACTCGCGAAGCCGCTGAGCCCAAAGCACATCTCCAACGAGTGGCTACGACGACATCCACCGTAGCTGCCCTGGTTGACAGCATCACCGATGCCACTCCTGCTGAAACGACCGCTGAGGAGGAAGCCGAGCGACCTTCGACGATGGCGCACGTCAGCAGCGGCCTCGTGCCGGCCCTGCAGCGGTTTCCGCCTCACCTAACCGAGGCGTCGTCCGAGGACGATGAGGGCTGTGGAAACGAGGACGAGGGGAAAGCTGCAGGCGAGCAAGGCGCTATTCAAGAGGTGCGGAGCAGCTTCAGAGACAACGCCAACTGCGCGTCCTTCAGCCTCTCCGAAGACTCGGGACGGCCACAGGCGCCACGCAGCGGTCATGTGTGCAACCTCGGCTCCCTCGGCCCTACGTATGGCGACGAGGATGCGCTGCGCATTTACAACGAAATCCACGGAGGTCACAGCAGCACCTGCAGTAGTGCCAATGACTCCTCGACCTCATCCATTTCAAGCGCCACCTCGGTACACATGCCACCGCCAGGTGAGTGAAGTGGCCTAGTACGGACCGACAGCACCGCAGAGTGTGTTTGGGTGTGCAAAGCGTCTCTGCATGCGCTGCCAGAAGAGGCGCACCCGTGCGTCTACGTCAAGGCAACATTTAGGGAGAGAAAGGAGGCCATAGCTGCCTCGCTGTGGACATGTGCGTGTGCCTGTCGGTCGGTCGGTCGGTGCAGCCGATGCGTCCACGATGACTTCCTATTTGTGTGCGCCTCTCTCGCAGCTTGTCGCTCTCTCTCTCCCTCCCCCCTCCAGTCTGCCTCGTTACGTGACCCAATGTTCATTTCACTCGATGCACACACGCACACACTCGCACAAGTGTGTATGTGTGGGCGCGTGTGTGCATCGAGTGAAAAACAAAGAAGTCTCAGCGGGACGCGTGCACGTCTGCTCTCTCGACAACCGGATACATCAAGTAGGGGGTCAACTCTTCCTCCACCCAGTAGACCCCCACATACACACACACTCCCCTAGAGCATTCCAGAATCCCTCAGGCACGTGCACTATCGTCTCTTCCTTCGCCTCCCCCTCCCCCCCCCCTTTGCTCACTCGGTTACGAAAACACGCGGGCTACCCCATCGTTACACGCACGGCCATTCGTTTTTTTTCCTCCCCCCTCCCTCTCTCTGATGACGGAGGAGGGGATACCGCAGTGCCTGCCAGCTTGGGGGTCAAGCACCTACAACGTAGGGGAGGTCAGAGCGATGCATCGCTACGGGTGTCGGCGGTGAGGTCCTGGGTGGCGTTGCGTCGGAGCGACCCGCGACAGCAAACGCGTCTGTGCCATCCATGTGATGGACACTGCGTGAGTCTGACTCGAGCGCATCCCACCCGGCCCTCTCTGCCTACTGGTCTGGGGAGCCTGCCCCACTCCCCAAGTGATGTACCAGGTGGTGGCCGGCACAGTGGGAGCGTCTGTGGGGGAGGAGCGGGGGGTAGAGTTTGACGCAGGAGCCGTGCTCCGATGACTGAGTCTGCGCATTGCCGTAGCGCGTGTGTCTACGGCTGGCTCGCACCGCGCGATGGGCCCTGCGAGACAGGCCGTGGCGGGGGGTGGTGACCGAGTGTGTGAGCTCGACCTCATGTGCTGCGTGGCAGAAGGGCTGGACTGGTTAGGAGAAAACGAGTGACGGCTTTGCCCCCCCCCCCCTTCTTGTCTCGATGCGTTTCTCTTCGTGTTCTTCGCTCAGCTTACGCACGTCTCAGCGTCGTCCTTGTATCTTTCGTCCGCCTATTGTCTCCAACTCTTCATTTTTGCTCTGCTGCTCCCTCTCGCGGAGTCACGCGCAGGTTCGCACCAACACCGACACACACACGCAAGCATATTTTACATTTGCAGCTCTCCCTCCACTGTTCCTCTTCCCCTCTTCCGCCAGGCACACTCCTCATCAAGAGCTCTACTGATTCGTCTTGAGGGAGACCCCTTTTTGCCTGGCGTGAGAGAATTCTCAGCCCGGAGGTACTGGCGCTCTCACCTTGTCCGCCTGCCTTGGGGGGTTCGACGGTGCGGCAAAGCGTTTGTCTCCTTGGATGATTACCGTCAAGCGTACACACGCACAGCACTACGTCTCCCCCTCCCTCTCTTCGTAAATCATTATGGGTGCAGCGGTGGCTCGCGTATTGCATGAGGTGGCCGCACGTCTGCCACGCCTGCCGCCCGCCCGGCATGGTACTCTACTGGCCGTCGCACTCGGCGCTGGCTACGTGCTCCTGCGCCAGCGCCTCGTACCCAAGTGGGCCACGCAGAAGTGGTTCCTGCTCTCCACCACCGCGCTGATGATTCCGTCCTGTGCGCTTGCCTACCTACTTGATCCACTCCGCTACCTCGGGGTGCCGCGGCTGTGTGTGCAAAACGTCTGCGTCTTTATCCTTAGCCACTCCTTCAAGGCCATCTGGTGGCTTAACCCGCAGATCCGCATGCACGTGAAATTTGACGCCAATGGAGATAAAAAGCCGGCGTGCTGGGACGACATCTCCCGCACTGGGGTTGCCTTCATGCTGAACCACACCTCCTTCTGGGACCCCTTCCAAATGATTGGCATTACGCCCACAGCGCACCTCATGCAGACCCGCACACTGATGAAGTCGTCGCTGCGCAAAATCCCGATCTTCGGTGGCATCTTCGACCGTGTCGGGCACTTTCCAGTGCACTTCAAGTCGGACTCGGCCTGTAGCTTTGAGGTGGACAAGGAGCGGCAAGCGCAGGTGCAGCAGGCGATCGACGCCCACCTGCGCCTCGGCGGCAGCCTCGCAATGTTCCCTGAAGGCGCCATCAACAAACACCCGCAGGTGCTGCTGACGTTCCGCTACGGCACCTTCGCCACCATCATCAAGCATCGCATGGAAGTCTACTACATGGTCTCTGTTGGCAGCGAGAAGACGTGGCCGTTGGGGATGCTTTATGGTGGGCTACCGGCAGACATCTACATCCGCATTGGTGCCTACCCGATCGACTACGACAGAGACTCCAGCAAAAGCCTCGCGGTGGGGCTGCAGAAGCGCATGCAGGAGGTGCGGGACGAGATCGCAGCGGAGGTGGCCGCCGCGGAGGAGGCGGAGCGGCGGCGCAGGGGTCTGGTGTCGGAGGCGAAGGAGACGATCATACGGAGCGTTAAGCCGCTCCGCGCTCCTCGTGAAGCCCATGCGGCAACCTTGACGGCATAAAGCGGCCACAACGCCTCCGCGAGTAGCGAATTGCGTTGTTGTGCGGCATCTGGCCGGTGTGGTTGTGTGCGAGGGCGTGAGGGTAACGAGAAGGAAAAGAACACCGAGATGTGTCTGTGGCCCAATGGTCGAAGACGCACGAACAGAGAAGTACAAGCTTCATCACCCCGCTTCTTCCTCACTTCATCGCCCCACTGCGCTGGCGGGGTCCAGCGCCTCGTAACCCACCGCCCGGCACCTCGCCCTCTCTGCTTGTATGTAGTTCGCTCCTTCCTCCCTCGTTCCCTCTCATGTACCCTTGCATGATGTTTCAACGTTAGTTTCGTAGCACTGATGCTGTCCGGCGGCTGCGATCGTCTTGGCTGCTCGTTGATCGGTGCTTGATCAACCTGCGTAACTGCAGAGGTGTGCATTGATGCCTGTTGTCAGCGTGTTCCGCTTCTTCCTTGAGTTGTACTGCGTTATAGCATGGCTCTCCTCGCCACCACCACCACCCCCCCTCGCCCCTCAAATGCAGTGTGCACACCCTCTCCTGCCTGTCCCCCACCGCTGCTCTTGAGTCCGTGGCCGAGGTGCACGGCCAGGAATAACGGGAGGAGTGGCGAGGAGGAGGAGGAGGAAGAGGGCAGGCCGGAGGACACATGAAGCAACCCTCGGTCGCTGCCACAATACACACACACACAGTGCAGAGCTCATGTCCTCGTCTTCTATACTTACCCCCACCCCATCGCACGTGCACAGCGCCCGGTACTCGTGCGGAGTCGCGCTCCCGCGTCGTGCACCCCCCCCCCTATGAGGGGATGTGGGGCGCTGTTCTGCTGCACCTCAGCACTTTCGCAGCGCTCTCAGAGGCGTCGTCTTATTCGGCCCCCCCACCCCACCCCCCCTCCCCTCCCTCTTGAGCCAGCTGGCGTGGCGACGAAGCGGCAGAAAAGAGGGGAACAGGCGGGGGACAACGCCGCGCAGCTCATTCACGCCACCGACACAGCGACTTGCCAGCACGCCCATTGCAAAGCAAACAGACGTCCTTGAGGCGTGTGAGTATACGTAAACGCCACCATGTGCGACCTCCACTCTCCCTCTTCAGGTTTCCCTCGCACCTCCGCACCACTTCTGCAATCCAACGCGCATGCGAGAGATGCAGAACACGAGAGACACAGGCATGAACGCATGCGCGCGTTCCCTGAGCACAATCGGTGTCGAGTATATGACGGGCCAGGCATATCTGCTTCAGCCCCCCTTACATGCTGTCTATGTTCTCCATCCTCCCCCCTCCCTCTCTCTGATGACGGAGGAGGGGATACCGCAGTGCCTGCCAGCTTGGGGGTCAAGCACCTACAACGTAGGGGAGGTCAGAGCGATGCATCGCTACGGGTGTCGGCGGTGAGGTCCTGGGTGGCGTTGCGTCAGAGCGACCCGCGACAGCAAACGCGTCTGTGCCATCCATGTGATGGACACTGCGTGAGCCTGACTCGAGCGCATCCCACCCGGCCCTCGCTGCCTACTGGTCTGGGGAGTCTGCCCTACTCCCCAAGTGATGTACCAGGTGGTGGCCGGCACAGTGGGAGCGTCTGTGGGGTGACCTGCGGAGCGGGGGGAGGAGCGGGGGGTAGAGTTTGACGCAGGAGCCGTGCTCCGATGACTGAGTCTGCGCATTGCCGTAGCGCGTGTGTCTACGGCTGGCTCGCACCGCGCGATGGGCCCTGCGAGACAGGCCGTGGCGGGGGGTGGTGACCGAGTGGGGGAGCTCGACCTCATGTGCTGCGTGGCAGAAGGGCTGGACTGGTTAGGAGAAAACGATAGAGTCTTCGTGTTCTTCGACTCCCTCTCGCACACGTCCTTCGTCTCTCCTCCTTCTTTCTCTCCTTCAGTGTTCATGTGCACGTGTATGTGTGTGTGTGTATGCGGTGCGCTTCTTCGTCGGTCTGCGCTCTACAAACGCTCGCTCGCTTTGTCTCTCACACTCCTACACTCGTGCCGTTCCTCTCGCTCTACGAATAACGCAACGGAAAGAGGGAAGCCGCAGTCATGATGATCAGCAACTCCACCCTCGTCCTGTGGACTGCCTTCGCAATCTGGTACGTACTACTTGCTCGGCGCTTTGTGCCTGTCAAGCTCATGCGTGTATGGTTTCTGTTGGTTAACCTTTTCACGATTCTGCCAGTGTCAGCGGTGACGAAGGTTATTGCGCAGCTGGGACGCCTCGGTGTGCCAACACACCACGTGCAGCGTCTGTGCATCATACCGCTGGTTTTAGCCTTCCGCACGGTGTCGTGGCTTAACCCGCAGATCCGCATGCGCCTCCGCTTTCACTGTGATGAGAAGTGCAGGCAACTATCGTGGAGGGACATTCCCCTGCATAACTGCGCGTACGTCGGCAACCACACCTCCTTCTGGGACGTCTACGCCTTCATTGTACTGACACCGCTGAGGCACATCCTCAACACGCGCACACTGATGAAGTCGTCGCTGCGCAAAATCCCGATCTTCGGTGGCATCTTCGACCGTGTCGGGCACTTTCCAGTGCACTTCAAGTCGGACTCGGCCTGTAGCTTTGAGGTGGACAAGGAGCGGCAAGCGCAGGTGCAGCAGGCGATCGACGCCCACCTGCGCCTCGGCGGCAGCCTCGCAGTGTTCCCTGAAGGCGCCATCAACAAACACCCGCAGGTGCTGCTGACGTTCCGCTACGGCACCTTCGCCACCATCATCAAGCATCGCATGGAAGTCTACTACATGGTCTCTGTTGGCAGCGAGAAGACGTGGCCGTTGGGGATGCTTTATGGTGGGCTACCGGCAGACATCTACATCCGCATTGGTGCCTACCCGATCGACTACGACAGAGACTCCAGCAAAAGCCTCGCGGTGGGGCTGCAGAAGCGCATGCAGGAGGTGCGGGACGAGATCGCAGCGGAGGTGGCCGCCGCGGAGGAGGCGGAGCGGCGGCGCAGGGGTCTGGTGTCGGAGGCGAAGGAGACGATCATACGGAGCGTTAAGCCGCTCCGCGCTCCTCGTGAAGCCCATGCGGCAACCTTGACGGCATAAAGCGGCCACAACGCCTCCGCGAGTAGCGAATTGCGTTGTTGTGCGGCATCTGGCCGGTGTGGTTGTGTGCGAGGGCGTGAGGGTAACGAGAAGGAAAAGAACACCGAGATGTGTCTGTGGCCCAATGGTCGAAGACGCACGAACAGAGAAGT
>NC_009297.2:367636-372354 GCF_000002845.2 Leishmania braziliensis MHOM/BR/75/M2904 | reverse complement strand
CCAACACACCACGTGCAGCGTCTGTGCATCATACGCTGGTTTTAGCCTTCCGCACGGTGTCGTGGCTTAACCCGCAGATCCGCATGCGCCTCCGCTTTCACTGTGATGAGAAGTGCAGGCAACTATCGTGGAGGGACATTCCCCTGCATAACTGCGCGTACGTCGGCAACCACACCTCCTTCTGGGACGTCTACGCCTTCATTGTACTGACACCGCTGAGGCACATCCTCAACACGCGCACACTGATGAAGTCGTCGCTGCGCAAAATCCCGATCTTCGGTGGCATCTTCGACCGTGTCGGGCACTTTCCAGTGCACTTCAAGTCGGACTCGGCCTGTAGCTTTGAGGTGGACAAGGAGCGGCAAGCGCAGGTGCAGCAGGCGATCGACGCCCACCTGCGCCTCGGCGGCAGCCTCGCAATGTTCCCTGAAGGCGCCATCAACAAACACCCGCAGGTGCTGCTGACGTTCCGCTACGGCACCTTCGCCACCATCATCAAGCATCGCATGGAAGTCTACTACATGGTCCATGTGGGTGGTGAGAAGACGTGGCCGTGGTGGACAATGCTCGGGGGTATGCCAGCAGACCTGCACATACGCGTCGGCCGCTTTCTCATCGACTACGACAGAGACTCCAGCAAAGACGTGGCATGGCGGATGCAGCAGCACATGCAGAAGATCTACAACGAAATTCTTAACGAGGTGGAAGGCGAGGACGCCGTCACCGCTGAGGCAAAGGCGAGGGTGTCCTTGGTACCAGATCCAACCAAGGAGAAGCAGAGCTGATGAAGAGTGACGTAAGACGCTGCTTTTCCCCTGCAGGTCAGTGCGTCGTGAGCTGTGGTGGGCGAGCAGCAGGTGGGTGTATGCGAGAGAAACCAAATCGATACCGGAAGGAGAGCGCAATTTATGGGAAGGAGTCGGGTACTGTAGCGCATCGCCGTCCGGGTGGGCTCACTTGCATCGACCTCCCCCACCCACCCCTCGCACGCTCTGCTACGCACGGTGCGCGGCGACGACAGGCCTTTCATTTTTGTGGCTCGTTAGCCTTTTGTTGGTGGCAAGAGTGTGTGGGGGAGTTGTGCGTCGGCTACCTCTCCCGTCCTCCCTCCCCACTGTCACCTTTCATGATGTTGCCAGGGGGATATTAGGCTGCTTGCTGGCACAGGGCTATTCGGCTTCGCTCCAGCATGTGCACTGACACCGTTGATATCGCTCATGTGTGTGTGTGTGTTCGCCAGCGTGATGAGGAGGGCCTTTCTTTGAATGACGATGGTGCGCTCGCAGGCACGGCGCCGCCGCCACCCCCCTCTTTCAGGGCTTTTTCTGTTTTATTTGTCTATTCTTTGACGGTATCGTTGGGGGATGGCGTCTCTCTTCTCCCCACACCCCGCCCGCTTTGCCAAGTGGGTCGTTCCAGCTCCCGCGCCACCTCAGCGCGCACACATCGCTGTCCTCCTGAGCTCCTTCTCTCTTCCAGATCATAATCGGCTCGACAACCATCACCCCATCCCTGACTTAAAGGGCCGAAAAGAAAGAAACGCAAAGAGTAGAGCACACGTGTACCAACTCTGTGCTAGCGTATCAGGCGTGCTCACCGCTACTTGAAGGTCGGCGTGGCAGCTCCCCAACGGTGAGTAAGATAGCTGATGTACGTGGGCGCAGAAGGAAAGCTAAGCGACTTGAACGCACACACGCGCGCGCGCGTGTGTGTGTGCTGTAGCCACTGCGCTCGCCTCCACCTTTCCCTCTCCCTTTCCTCGATATTCTATGACTCATGTCTCTAGCTCTCTTTCCTCCCCCGCTCCTCGCTCTCACCACTGCCTCTGGGGCTGCCCCTCTCTTTGCTGCTTCCTGGCAGTCTACATCCCCTCCGTCGGTATACACACAGTCGCCAGTGCACCCTGCCACTCTCTCGCCCAGCAGCAGCGACCATCATAGCAGCGAGGGGGAAAAAAGCGAGAGAACTTTTTCATCGGCGTGCTCCCGCCCGCTCGCGTGCGCGGTAGGGGAAAAAAAAACAGAGCAGAGGCCAGTCCGGCTCGGATTGTCACCACAACTCTTCACCCTTGTCTCCCCGTGCCTCTCCGTCACAGCGGTCGCCATGTTCACGACTCACAGCGCACAGTCGCAGGCGCAGGCCAATCAGTCGTGCTGGGTGCGCAACTGGCCACGCGCTTTTCTCGGCATGTCGCTTGCCGTCGTCCTGCTGTCCTTTGTGGGCATCATCCTGAGCTTTATCAAGATCATCTACTCCCCGAATGTGGTGCTGCTGAATGTGTACTGCCTCATCTTCAGCCTGCTCGGCCTCTCTGCAGAGCTGCGGCAGTTTTCAGTGCTACGCAGAGTCGTGTACAAGTGGATGAAGTATTTTTACTTCCTCGTCTACTACCGCGCCCGTGGCATCTTTTACATCCTTTTCGGCATTTTGCTGCTCGGCAACGGCACCATTGAGACCGTCGGCGGCGTCGTCGCAATTGTACTTGGCGTGTTGATGCTACTCGTGGGCGTGGGGGTGGGCCTGCCCGAGTTCGAGGACGCGGCAGAGGCGAGGCGCGTCCAGGAGGAGTTCCAGCGGTACTACGGCGGCGGCTCATCGAGCTCTGCCGCGCCAGCGGCAGCGTCCGTCCCAGCGCCGGCTTCCTCAGCCACCAACAACTGTGGGCAGGTTGTGACCCTTGCCGTGCCGGCGGGAGCCAACTTATACCGCGAGTACAACTTCGGCGACTCGCCACTCAGGGAAGAGCCTACGGCGATCAGCAACCCCAAGTCAAGCGCGAATCCCTATGAGGAAGAGAGTGGCCTCCAGAGAGAGGGGCCCAATATGTTCGCCACCACCGTAACCCCGCCGGTGTCGGAGACTCGCCTCACACGCGGTGAAAGTGAGAGTACATTGAAGCAGGAGTTCGCGCAGGCGATGGCCAAAGACGTTGAAGAGGATCTTAAGTAGAGAGCGTGTCGGCTATGGCAAGAGCAGGGGAAGGAAATGGTTCGGCCCCTCCTCCTCCTCCTCCACGTACGCTCGACACGAAGAGAGGGGCAGACGAAAAGGCCCGCGTGCTGGAACATCACGCAAGGGATGTGCGGGGAGATGCACGGACTGTGCGCGTGCGTGAGTGGGTGCGTGTGGGAGGGTGTGAAGCGGGTCTCTCCTGCACCCCCTTTCTCCTCTTCTTATGGGGAAAGTGTGGCGTCACTGTCTCCCCCCCCCCTCTGCTTGTGGCTGTTTATTTCTGCGCCTATGAGGTGGATCTGCTGCCCCTGCCCCCTCTCACCACGGTGCTGCCGTCTCGGTGGTCAGCGACATTCCTCGCCGTGCTCGGCGGTATGTGGGAGGTTGCGTCTTTCTTTTACCTCTTCGAAACTGAGGGAAATGCGGCCCGCGAACACGAGGGAAAAGATGTATGAGTGGCGACTTCTCTCTTCTCTCTCTCTCTAGCGCCACGGTACGCTATGCCAGCGCGACCGCTTTTACGTATCAGCGCAGGCGGTGGCACCGCTGTGTGTAGTCGCGACGTACGACTGCAATGTCAGCAGAAGTCGCTGAAGGCTCACTCTTCTTTTCCTCCACATCTCCAGCCTATCGGCACAGTCACGCCCGCTGATCTCTCTCGCTCTTCCACCGGCCTCTCTCTCCCTCTCTCTCGGTTCTAGAACTGCGGCGTATTGCTTCGCTGCCGCCTCTCACTCACCAGGGCATACAACACCATACACGCCTCCACGCCGCGGCAACAGGCGAGCGCCGTGCAGCTTCTCCCTTCTCCGACACGGTCAGCTGCACCTCAATGAAAAAGGGCGACGGCCCTCCGCCGGCTCATGACGCGCATAGGCGTCCGCCTCGGACGGCGTCGTTGTACGGACCCACCAGCAGCACTGGTGCCACAGCAACTGCGAAGTCGGCAGTGGCGCAGCGGCGCGTTGACCCACGCTTTGATCCGATGTTTGGGCGCGCAGATAAGCGCGCGTTCGAGCAACATTACGGCTTCCTGCGCGAAGCGGAGGCAAAGGAGGAAGAGGAGCGGCGCTTCCGCATCAAGTGTCTGAGGTGCGTCATTCGCCGCTGCGAGTTGGAGGAGGTCGGCGAGGACCTCGATGACTATGATTTGTCTGACTACGAGCAGGAGGTCTTCGGCGAGGATCATCAGCGCGAGCTGCGCGAGATGAAGCTCACACCGCCACAGCGGCTCTACGCTGAACTCGAGCAGCTTCAACGAGCCTCACAACTGTATGTGTCCAAGACACGTGATGCCTCTGTCAAGGACCGGCGATCCAGCGTGAAGAAGAACCTCCTCCGGAAGGAGGTGGCGGCCGTGAAGGCCGGAATAAAGGCAAGGCCGTACTTCCCGAAGCGCGCCGAGGTGAAGCGTGCGACGACGGCGGACACCTTCTCACGCCTCCACGACAGGGGCGGCAAAGCCGCGGTGGAGCGCTACGTAATTCGCAAGCGGAAAAAGTAGCGCAGGGGGGAGACTGAGGGCACGAGGGGGGGGTGTAGAATTAGGGGAGAGGGCACAGGAGAAGAGGCGCTCTTCAACCTACCGCGCCGGCCCGTGTCCCTCCACTCCTACTCCTACTCCCGCATCCCCTCGTGCCGCCTTTCTCTCTCTCTCTCTCTCTTCATCGCCAGGACCTGCTCGTGCTGAAACGCTCTGCTGCACTCCCGTTGACCTCCGCCCTTCCTTTCCCTTCTCTCCCTCTCTCGTGTGTGTGTGTGTGTGT
>NC_009297.2:362686-367536 GCF_000002845.2 Leishmania braziliensis MHOM/BR/75/M2904 | reverse complement strand
TTCACCACCGTCGCCGTGCATACGCCCACCTGCCCCACCCCCAAGTTGCCTAACGCATACGCACGCACGCGCGCAGGTTGTCAAGCACGCGCACAGGGCGTTCATCAAAACTTACACACGAACACCATCGCTGACCGGCTCACCTACACACACACATCCTTCTCTTACTTCATATCGCTTTCTTCCCCTCTTCCCCTCCCCTCTTCCCCCCTCTCCTTTGTGCTCTTGTTGGCTCCTGCGATTTTCGCTCTCCTTTGTTTTCCTGCTCCTCCCACATTGCTGCTTGCCTGTCTGTCTGTCTGTCTGTCTTGGGTGTCAGTGAGGGAGTCCCCGTCGTACGTGGGCGGGGCCACCTCTGCCTGGCGTTGGACAGAGAGACAGGGAGAGGCAGAGGCACATCGGGTGCATCGATTCTTTGACACCTCACCCCCCCCCTCCACCCCACCATCCCTCCCTCTACTGCAGGCATTGGCACCTCCTCTCTGTCGGTCTCGTAGTTGTGTATCCTCTGCCAGTTGTCTCGCTCCGCCTCTCTCCCCCCCCCCTCCCCGTGAAGGCCATTCGCGTCCTCGGGGCCGTGAACTGGCTGACTCCTCTACGGGGACACCCAAAAAAAAAAACACCCGTTGCACACCCACGCACACGTGCACAGCCCGCCACCATTTACACCTCCGTCTCTTAGAAACTAATCACCGCCTTTACCTCCTTTGCACCTCGACGAGTAACGCCGGCGCGTGCCCGGTGCATTGCACCTCTGCCCACGGCTGGCTCCAGTAGGCATTTTTCCCGAAGCCAGACGTGCGTACGCGTCTTCCACTTCACTTACGCATTCATCTTGCTGCGTGGGGGTGTGGGTGGGTGCTCGCTGTCGGGGGCTGAGGGTTGCCTCGGCTAAGCGATAAGCTTAAAACGCAACCCGTGGTGCTATAGGAAACGTGGCGCCATGCGACTGTCGACGGACGACTTTGGGGGCGCGGTGGAGGAGCTACCGCCTTACTACCACGAGAGCTGGCTGAGGTGGTTCTGGCGTGCGCTGTGCGAGACGGCGAACCCAAACACAATGCATACCGAGTATCTGACACCAGCGGAGCTGGCGAAGCAGGCGAGCTTCGAGAGCCTTGACTACTACAAGCCCTACCCGGACATGTACGTTGAATATCTGCGAGAGAGGCATGAAGACCGATGGCACCACTACACGCACGGCAACGGGGCGGCCACGCCACCGACAGCAAACGCGGATAGCTTCACTTCGCCTGACGCAGACAGTGGGAGTGTGGAGCACACGCGCTACGACGTCACGGCTCCCCTCGGCAGCATGGCCGAGAGCCTCGCTCGGCTACAGATGGACACGGCAGAGCATCACATCATGCTGCGATGGCTGCTGCACGTCCTCATCGCCCTCTCCGTTGGTGTTGTCGCCACAGTCGTGTCGTACGCCGTCGACATCCTCGAGCGCTACCGAGCGGAGGTGCTGTACCACATCATGGCAAGCCAGCGGCATCGCTCCATCGGCTGCCTTCAGGGATTCTTCTACACAGTGCTCGGCTCTGTCGTGCTCGTGTCGATCTCCGCCGGCGTCGTCGTGTACTTCGAGCCTGCCGCGTCGGGTGGCGGCATCCCTGATGTGATGGCGTACCTCAACGGCGTGCACCTCCGCAAAGCCATGAACCTGCGCACTTTCATCGCGAAGGCCATCTCGTGCATCTGCGCCGTCGGGGGTGGGCTACCCGTGGGACTGGAGGCACCCCTCATCCACCTCGGCGCCATCACCGGGGCCGGCGTGACGCAGGGCCGCAGTCGCACCCTTGGGTTTCAAACATCGCTGCTCCAGGCCTTCCGAAACAACAAGGACCGCCGCGACTTCATTACGGCCGGTGCGGCGTGCGGCGTGTCCGTCGCCTTTGGTGCCCCCATCGGCGGCCTGCTCTTCGTCGTGGAGGAGGTGAGCAGCTTTTGGGATCGGAGCTCCAACGGGCAGATCTTCCTCGCCACGATGCTGTGCTTCACCTTCAGCACCATTATCAACTCCATCGTCGAGGACCGGCGGCTGCTGGGCTGGGTCTCCAACACGGCCGCCGTTTTGTTTGAGGTCAACATCACCATACCGCTAAACCTGGTGTCCATCATTCCCTCGTTGTTCCTCGGCATCATCATCGGCTCCTTGGCTGCCTTCTTCACCAAGACGAACCTAATCCTTATCAAGTGGCGGCGCCGTGTGCTACGGCCCTATCAACTCCGCCGCTTCCTCGAGCCGGTCGTGATCGCTGCTGTTTTCTCTAGCTGCATGTACGTCCTCTCTCTCGCCTCCCCCTGCGCCGAACTGCACGACATCGGTCGTGTCAACGAGACAGTGCAACAGTGGGGCACAGAGGGTGGCTGGCGCCTCTTCAACAACACCTGCGCCAAGCCAAAGACGTACTCGCCGCTGGGCACACTCAACATGGCCTCCGGCAAGAACACAATCCGCCATCTCTTCTCGCGGCAGACGGCTGAGGAGTTCCCTATAGTGACGCTGATTGTGTACTTCCTCGTCTACTTCGCCTCTGCCTGTATAGCCAGCGGTACGTCCGTTTCGGGTGGCCTCGTCGTGCCCAGCCTCGTGCTTGGCGCTGTCTTTGGCCGCCTGTTCGGCCTGCTCCTGTTCAAGGCTGGAGCCACGAAGATACCGGGCGTGCCGCGCGGCTACACGGCGGCGGATGCGTGGATGGACCCCGGCGTATTTGCCCTCATCGGAGCCGGCGCCTTCCTCGCCGGCACCTCGCGCATGTCCATGGCCATCTGCGTCATCATGGTCGAGCTCTCGGCGGAGCTGCACTACCTGCTGCCTGTCATGGTGGCGATTGTGATGTCCAAAACAACTGCTGACTGGCTGTGCGAACCCCTGTACCACCAGATGCTCTTCATGGACAGCGTCCCCTACCTGCCACCGAACATTGTGAAGCCAGAGTTTGAGCAGCTGACGGCGGCGGACGTTATGGCGTCTGAGGTCGTAATGCTGCGGATGCGCGAGCGTACGGAGGTGGTGTTGGCCGCTCTGCGCGATACCACACACCACGCCTTTCCTATTGTAGAGGCCGTCCCGATCGACGATGTCGCTGCTGACGACGAGGACAATAAAGCGATGTCCCCGCCAACACAGCCGGACAGCGCATCCACACAGTGCAAGCTGCACAGCACAAAGCTCGGGGCTGGTGACGCCAGCGCCCGACCTGTCGCGGAGGCTGGGGTGCTGGGGCCTCGCTCCGCGAGGGATGCATTCACAGTAGCGTTAGCAGCAACGCACGTGCGCTACAAGTTTGTCGGCCTTGTCACTCGCGAGGATCTTCAGGTATACTTCACCCTTCCAGAGTTGCAAGAGTACAAGGAGACGTCGACGGCATTGCCGATGCCTGCGGTCCCGCTGACAGCCAAAGACAGCGACGGCTTCGGCGGCCGCCTTGCATCCTGCGTACTGGCAATCCGTCATCTCTCATGGACGCAGTGGACGTGGCAGAAGAGTCGCCTGTTCTTCAGGACCTCGGACCGCTACGAGTGGGTTCGAACGCACATGCCGGATGGTGCCCTAAACGGGGCTGAGGTGGGGGCCGAGCGCACCGCCTTCATCAGTGAAAGCCACCTGCCTCCCGTCCTCGACCTTTCGCTTATCGTGAACCGCAGCCCGTGGGTGATTCCCCCCTTCTTCAACCTGCAGATGACGTACCATACCTTCCGCATGATGGGCTTGCGGCACATGGTGGTCGTCGATGGCGACACCGTGGCGGGCATGATCACCCGCAAGGACCTGCTCGTCAACTCGCTGCGACACAAGATGAAGGAGCTCCGCGCGCGGCTGGCGACGGCGGACTCAGCTGCGCCGTCGCTTCCACAGAGCTCCATCACGCGTGGGATGCTCGGCGACCACTCGCAGCACCCCCACAGCGACGGCGACCGGAACGAGATGGCCAGTGTGCAGCTGACGCGGGCAGGGGCACACGTTAACAGGGGGGGCACACCACTAGAGTTCCGCAACTCCGCGAATGCCAACGGACGTGCTGCTGCTTCGACGTGGAAGTCACCGTCGCCGCATGTCGCACTCTCTGCGGGTGCTGAGAGGTCGACAAGACAGAATTTGGGCCGTTCGCTGTCCATCGCAACTAAGGATGCGCCGTCAATGCCAAATGCGTCGATCTCTTCGCCGCTGAGTGCCCTCTTCGATCCCTCCTCGTCGCCCTCGGCAGATCCCAAGGTCGATCCGGGTCTCCCCGCCATCCCCACGGTGGCGGCGGCTCACTGGATGGCGATGCCGTCGTCCTCGCGCACCATACGACAACCAGCCTCTGTGGCAACCGGGGTGATGGTGGAGAATGGCAACACCAGCGCCGCCGAAGGCGAGACGAGAGGCAGAGGCATTAGTCACTCCTTTGAGCCCGGGCACCACACGCCGGTGTCGCCGCCACTGCCGGCTGAAGTGGCGTCACTGTTCGACTTGAGTGCGCTGTTCCCCGCTAAAGGGGCTTCGTAAGGCGCGCGAGCCCTGCACTCACACATGTGTACCTCTTTTTGCGTCTGCGTGCACCGTTGTGCGGCTGCTGAGAGGGGGGCGGTCATGGCACCCCTTCGCGCTACGCTCTTTAGTCCTCTCTCTCTGTTCTATGCGTACTTCAGAGCGCTAGCCTGTTTCCGCGGGCTTAACTCCGTTCACCTGCTGCTGCTGCTGCTGCGTGTTCTCCCTCCCTCCCTCCCTCCCCCCCCCCCTTCTTTGTATGTGTGCTACCGCTTTGCCCTCTGTTGCTCTAACAGGCACATTGGCAATGCTTACGGATATCGGTGGCGGCGATGACGGAGTCGCTCGCAGCAGTGGTGGACGGGGA
>NC_009297.2:319231-362586 GCF_000002845.2 Leishmania braziliensis MHOM/BR/75/M2904 | reverse complement strand
GACGCCCTCCTTTCAAGTATTGGTGTTGCCTACACACTTATAAAATGCGTCTGCAGCCTCATCCCATGCGCGGCCCTCTCTCTCTCTCTCGTCTCTACAGTCTACTTCGCCTCTCTCTCTCTCCCACATTGTACCTTCTCGCTCCACCTTGACGCGTGGGACCAACTGACTCGCAGTCACGCGCGCACCCGCACCAGACAGCACGCTGCTTGCATAGAGGAAGAGAGCAGGCGATACACGATAGAGTCACGCAAGCGGTCTGTATCGAGCTCTCTTCTCTCCTCCGCCACCCACCCACCCCCCGGTGTTCTACCCAGCTACAACTGGGTAGAGCGTATCAGGGCGACGTCGCGTCTTGTCCCTCACTCCCCCACCCCTTTCGCTTGCGCGTCGGGTGTGTTTGATCTTTGGCTCCACTCCTCCGCCTCTCCCTCGCTCTGCAAGCGCGTGAGTGCCAACGCGGATGTCCTCAGACGCCGAGCTGGATGCGAAGCTCACCGAGCTGCTGCGACTCATGGTGAGTCGTCTGCCGAGCAACAAGACGCTGCCAACAGCGATCGTGCAGCAGCTTCTGCGCGCTAAGTACGGTGACACGTACCCCGAGGCGTATGTGGCCAGCCACTTGACCTTCATTAGCGATACAATCATGAAGCTCATGATAGAGAAGGAGAAGGCTGCGGCAGGAGTGACGGCGAACGGGGGCGCTAGTGAAGAGGAGGACGAGGATGACAGCAGCACATCAGACGAAGATGACTCTGACGAGGGGGATTCCGAAGAGGACGAGGAGGAGGATGGAGTATCCGGCTCCGATGATGACGACGACTTTGATTCCGATGAGGACGACGACGATGACGATGAGGACGATGACGATGACGATGACGACGGCGACAACACAGAGGAGCCGAAGAGGAAGAAAACACGAGAGGAGGTGGTGGAGGGGATTGCGGTAAAGGAGCAGCAGGGGCCTTCTGATCCCTCCTCGGCAACGTCCGTGGCCGAGCGCTGCAAGGCCATGGCAGAGTGCCTGCGCAAGCTGAGCTACCGCGTTCGAGGCCCCACCGCTGAGGAAAGCCTAGAGGAGTACCTGCAAAAGTTCCTGTCTGCCGAATTCGAGAAGCACGGCATGGACCCGAACAAGTACAGCAAGTCGGACATCAAGCGCTATCGCATCCAGCGGGAAGTGGAGCTTCTGCAGCAGGACGGAGCGAGTCTCAGTCTCGACCGCCGCAACCGTGCAGGCCGCGGCTTCGGTGACGTGACGCTCAGCAAGGAAGCAGGCGGCAGCGTCACAAGAGCCACCCCGTCTTCGGCAGCGGCATCGGCGCGGAAAACTTCGATGTTCCTCGATGATTAGCGGAACGATGCAGTGGCGGAGCACCTGTCGGACTCGCACACACCGCGCTCTCTCGTGCTTTCTCTCTTAGCTGTGGTTTACTTCCTCGCCTTCTGAAGTCGCAATAGGGCTGCGTCGGTTGTCGAGTCTGCGCCGGCGTGTGCGTGTGGGTGTGCGTGTGTGTGGAAGGGGGGGGGAGGTGCTTGTGGTCCTGCAGTGGACAGCCTGTTCTCAGCTCATGCCGTCACCTGCTTAATGGTGGTTGATTGACTCTGTTCCTCGTAACCCCATAGACGTTCTTACTCTACTCATCCCCAAATAAAAGACGCATCGACTCTTCCCGTGAGGAGGCGCATGTTTGCTTGGGAAGGGGGGGGTACGCACACCAGTGACCCCTGTCCTGCATTCGCCATCTCTCGTCTTCGCTGGCCCTTGACGTCCCCCTCCTAGTCTCTCCTTCTCCCTCCTCTTCTCTTCTACGCACACCCGTAGTCACGCTAACACCTAGGTCATCCGGTAGGGGCCCACGCGACTCACACGGTGGCGTCGCCTCTAACTGTGCGCCACGCCCTAGACAGAGGTCTCTGTGTCATCCTATACAAGTACGCATGCACTCAAACACTCCCTCACCCTCAGAGATACCAAGTAGTCTTCGCCCACCTGCGCCTGCGCCTCCCTCCTCTTTCCTATCGCATGCCGCAGCGCAATAATGAAGCCGTCGCGCCCGTTCAACAGGCACAAACGCCTTGGGACGATGGTAGCCTCTCCGATGACGGCGACGGCGAACTCTGCACAGTGCTGGAAGACGCATGGACGATGCAAGCCAGAAATCTTGGAAAAAGTCAGCCCACTGCAGCGACATCGCGCTCGAGGCTACCTGTCGCCGTGTCGCCGCCCAGCGGCCAGGACCACCCCCACCCACGCGACAACGCGAGCGCCGACTTGTGCGAGACAAGGCAAACGCAGGAGCTCAGGGACGACTTCTTTGCCCTCTATACATCGCAGTCAGCTGCTGAGTCCCCAAATGATCGCCGTGGTCGCGGCGGTATGACAGGCTCGGCCGCCAGCTTGTCTGCGGCAGCCGCCGACTCCAATGAAGACGGCAGTAGTTCGTGTCTCAGCGACCAGGAAGATGAAGGGACTGATCGCGACAACGCTATAAGCACGGACGTCGAGGTACGGGTGAGTCGAACCGATGACCATCACGCGCAGCAGTCGCAGTACGTGCCCGAGTGCGCCGATTATTTAGAGGAGGAAGACGGCATCGCCGACTCGACCGAGTCGCCGCTGGTATCAGAGCAGCCGGAGGAGGGATTCAAGGCCGAGACTCAACAGCTGCCAAGCCACTCGGGCACCATGCCCGCAATAGAGGCGCCGCGGCATCCGGAGTGTTGGCCCCACCCTCACCCGCCGCCCTTTTCCGCGCTTCCGCGTCCGTGTCAGACGCGCGTGACTTTCCACACGCAACGCTACGGTGCCTTTATCAAAGCCTACCTTGGCCTCTCCGACGTGGAGGTGGAGCAGGCGCAGCGGCGCGGCCGGGGTATTTGCATGATCGGAGTTCGCAAGGCGCCTCCATCGAGCTCGCACCTCGTCTCGAGCGCATCCTACATTACCCCTTTCACCCTAACCTCGTCATCATCCGCGGCAGCGGTGGCGAACAGTGGCGCCTACCAGCCTGTGCACCACCGCCACTCGCACCACGGCTTTGGCGAGCCGGTGAAAGTGCAGCGAACTTTTCTGCGTCACTCTGTGCTGGCAGTGGAGGGAGATGCCGTGTTCAGCGAGCTGATTGATCGGGCCGAGGTGCTGTACGCCACCGAGCAGCACAGACTCGACGCGGCGTGGAAGACATACGCACACAACACCGGTGCTGCCGGAGAAGACACAGCGGCGGCACCTGGCGCACCAGCACAGTCTCCGCTATACCCGCAGTTCCGCAAGCTGCCGCGAGTAGTGGAGCCGTACCTGCGCCCCAACGCTCGCTGCATCGCTCTCCACTATGGTCTCCCGGACCAGGCCAACTCTGATAGTAGCCCAGGCAGCGCCGGGAGGGGGGCCACCACCGACATGGCGGCCGCAAAGCAGGAAGGTGGCCAAGAGAAAGAGCGAATGCCACGCATGCATCACACGCACAGTGGAGCAGGGCGTCTGAACCCCTACCCCCGCGCGTCGCTGATGGCTGTTGTATGTACTACGCGGCTGGGGGAGGGTGAGGAAATTTACGTATCCCTGGAGTCGTACTACCGCTGCCTTGATGAGGTCTCCTGGTATCGGCGCTGCTACAGTGAGCTGAACAAGAGATACGCGTGCCCGGATGGCATTGGTACGCCGTGCACCGCTACTGCCGCTGAGGGCGACGGTGGTAGGACGGAGGCCACTGCTTGCCACGGTGACCTGATGGGTAATGTGTACACCGGTGTAAAGCGGTTCCCCGAGTGGCCGGCTGACCTGGCCTACTACCACGGCGTGGGAAGGCGGCATGCAAGCAGCGTCGCGGAAGGGGCCTTTCCCTTCACACTGGTTTCCCTCGGCCCGGCGCCGGAGCTGGGGGACAATCAGAAAGGCGTCGTCGCCTCCGCCTGGCTGCCCTATGGCACATGCCTCCTGTACTGCGGCCCCTCGGTCGCAGCGCGCAAGGTGGAGCGGCTCGTTAGCGAGCGAGCGCGGCGCGGTAGTAGCGCAGTCGACCCTATCGCCGCCCAGAATCAGACGCCGACCGAGCAGGAAGGGGATGAGGAGGATATCTCTTTTGCTTCTGACGACACCTACGCACTGGGGCTTGGGCGCCATGGCGTGTGCTTTGGCCAGGGCCTCACCCGCTACATTAACCACCGCTACAACACATCCCGCTTTGGCAACGTGGAGCTGTGCTCGGTGATACTATCTGTGCCTAGTGAGTTCGCCGGTGCACATGAGACGGCGGTGGGGACGCCGGCATCGACCGCGTCAACCCCTGCTGGTGGCACGGTGGGGCTGAGGAACGCGGGCGAGAAGCTTACCCTGAAGTCCACTGGCGCGAGCGCAACGTCGTCTCTGATTACCGAGGAGCAGCGTGCGCAGGTGGCGCGTGCCGCGACGGCGAAGCGACCCTACCGTCGACGTCGCGCGCAGCGGGCCAAGAAGGAGACGGCAGCCTCTGTCGCGGAGGCCAACGGTGCTGTTGTCGTCCCTGCCCCTACGGTGGCCGACGGTCTCGCCGCGCTGTACGCGAAGCCCAGGCGACGCCCGCCGCGTCGCCGCGCGCCGTGCCTCTTCCTCGAGGAGCGCAGCCTCTTCGTCACTGTCCCCTTTTTTTTGGCCACCACCGACATCCCGCCCGGCACGCCGCTGCTCGCCTGGACGTACGGCGAGGACTACGACGCTAAACTGGAGCGGCACGCAGTGGCCGACGGCTATGTGGTACCCTACGCCGATGCCGTGCTGCTCAACCGCCGCCTTGCAGCGACAGCCGCCATCTCGGCATCGTCACCAGCTACCGATTGTCGGTTCCAGCGCTACGGCGGCGATTACCGCTTTGCAGTCGGTGTAGGCGATATCGTATGGCGCCGGCGGCCCGTGCGTCTTGGTGTGCTGCCCTCCTCGGCCAACTGTGCTGGCGGCCACGACAGCGCTGATGTGTCTGTGCCACCCCCAGAGGAGGACCTCTTCGTTGTCGTACAAACGCTGCGGTCGAGTGTCGAGAGGGTCCTCCTGCGACCTCTGCAGCGCATCCCACTCACAAATCCGCAGCTCGGCAGGCTCTTAAGGGAGCAGCACCTAGACAACTACGTGTCCCCACACACCTCGAGTAACGCGCGACCGGGACTGCGGAAGGGGTGCCGACGAGTCGGTTGCCCGCCGTCAGCTAACTCGAAGCGACAACGAGCGGCGGCGCCGGCCTACGACTGGGCGGCGCACTGGGCAGTGTTTCGGCTGACAGACATCAGCGCCTTGGCACCAGCACCCTTCACTGCGGCATCGTCCAGCCTCACACCACACACCCTCGCCCGCTACGAGGAGGCACTGCGGACATGCGTGGTGGCGACAATCGATTCAGTGGGGCTGTTGCTTATGGACATCGACTACAGCGCCGTGCACTGCACCCGAGACACCAGCGGCGAGGCAGCCGACACGGTAGCGGCGCAGCTGACCGCGCGCGACTTGCAGGGGTCGACGACTCGACCATCAGCAGGTGGCAGGCGTAGCCTCAACGCGAAGCAAAGCTCCAGCCGCGGCGGTGAGGGCGAGACACACCGTCTTATCCTCGTTAACCTCGATGATCTGCACCACGCCACGTCACTAGTGCGGATGTCGCCAGGGCGGGCGGCAGCCGTGCCAGCGCTCTGCAACGGTCTGCTGTGGCCGCTCTACTGTATGTCACCAAGGCCGCTCACTGCTGCGGCGGCGGCGTTAGGTGCATCAGCCGACGTCCTTCGCACGCGCCCTGGCAGTTGCGTGTGACCGTACGCTTGTTTGTCGCTACGAACCCCCCCCCCATCCTTGTTTGTTTTATCAAGCCCAACACAGTCGTAGCGAACGCCGTGGTGCCATGGGGCACTTGGTGAGTGGCGCTCAATCTTGTCGCGCGCTCTCACGTGGACGCCTGTCCATTCCTCGATGCGGGTATACATGGATTGCCCGTGAGCTGTGCCCTCTGGGCACACACCGGCACACCATTCACTCGTCCCTCTCAACTGCCCCGTCTCCGACTTGTCCTTCTTTGGTCTTTTCCCTGCCTCACATCAGTCCCCTCTCCCTCCCTCTATGCAGGAATGTCCTCGACGATTCCGTGGTACTGCCGCTACGGCGTTCACGGCGACTTCACCAAGGAGGTAAACGTGGACGGCACTGTCGTCTATCGTACTCGTGAGCAACGGTGTGACTGTACGCCACCGCCACTTTGTTCACTTGCCTCGTCTATGGCGCACCCTCGTCCGCATCCACCGCAGCGAACGAGCCGGCGTGGCCGCGCCACTGGCATTGGTCGTGCGTACATAACGCCACCATGGCAGGATGCTCATGTGCCGTTGCCCCTTTCTGCAGCACCTCGTCCCCCTGGCGAGGTGGACGACATGCGCCTCCACGTCTTGGTGCCGCCGCTGGCGTTGGACAGCGCTGTCGGCGACTTCTATGCGGGCTATGTATCGTCCACATCGCATGACATCGCGGCAGCTTTGCCGTTCATCCCGGTCATCCAGGCTCAATCCACCCTGGCAGGGGTAGTGCCGTTCACGGCGGTTGGCGACCCTCCCTCTGCTGCCACAGGGCCTCTCGGCGTGGGCGGATGCAGTGATATGCTGCCGGGGACCACTTCACCTGCTCCACCGCTGCTGCAGCAGGGCCTACTGTCGCCATCGGTTCCTCCGCTAGCAGCTGCTGTTGCTGCTCCCTTACCAGTCTGCACCACCGAAAGTCATACTGTGGATCGGCTCTGTGGCTTTGTGTTCTGCCCGACGTGCGGCCAACGTGTCGCAGCGGCCGCTCCGGGCACTTCAGAGGCGGCGCAGCCCACGCCTGCGACGTGTCCGATGGGGCCGCACGTGGCACTTGATGGGGAACGCGGCACTCAAGCCCAAGGCGCTACTTTGGTGGGTCGTTTCTGCTTCCTCTGCGGCACTGACAAGCAGGCGCCCACTTGCGTAGCCGAAGCGTCCGTGCTGCCGCCGTCGCCATCACGACAGCAGCCGCCACTGGCCGCCACCGAAGGCCACACGATCAACGCCCCCACAAGGGATGAGGCGGGTGCCAGTCATACACTGTCGCCTCCGGCTGCAGGTGGGAATCCCGCTGCTGCGACATCAGCAACCACCACCACACCACCACCAGTGCCGACCGACGCCCGAGCTGCGCCCCCAGACCTTCACCTTGCACAGGATATGCTCACTGTGGACGAATTGATATCGCACCTGCTATCCAATGCAGCCGATAATGACGGGAAATTGCGGCCCCCGTGCGGGCTGCCACAGTGCCGCCTGTGCGATCCGTCCGCAGCGGCGCCGTCAGCCAACCCCTCGGCGTGGACGTTCCCACCATGGCGCTGCGGATTGTGGGGAACGGCACCGGTAATGTGCGGCAGCCCCGCCGTGGCCATCATCCACCATCACTATGCCAAGTAGACTCTCCCCCCTCTCCCCTTCTTTTGCTCCTTGCGTCGGAGCCCATCAACGTGCGCATCGCGTGCTCCCCACCTCTCTTCACGTCACTGCCGCGATGTCGGTGCTGCGTGACTATTAAATTCTCCCATCGCGTTGGGGGTGAGTGAGAGTGAGAGTGCAGGGGGGTGGGGTGGGGGCGGAGGGGACGAGGACGGAGGAGAGCGTCCGTGAAGGCGTGGTGATCTGTCTTGTCCGCTGTACCCCCCCCCCCGTCCCCACCTCCCTTGTCCTTAGCCTCTCACTCTAGCCTTCTCTCTCCTCCGCCTCCGTTGTTCTAGACTGGACTGCTCGTCCTCAGCCGTGCTTTTCTTTCGTTCTCCTTGGGCTCCGTGCGTGCACTTGTATCCCTTGAGACAGTCGCAATACTTCGCTTCCCCCCCCCCCCCTCTCCACCAGCCCACCGCCATCTCTGTCACACTACACAACGCAGTGTCAACACTTTACCTTCCCCTTTTCACGTGCCGGACTTGCCCTACGGGGTATTCGCATGGACGCTCCCCCCCCCCCCCACACACACACACACACTTGCAGTAAGCAAGACGTAGGCTGCACAATGCATCCTTGTCTGTGCTGCACACGGTCTGCAGGAACATTGCGGCCTTTACAGGAAGTGCAACAAGTCTGGTGTCTGCATCACCATGGAGGTGTAATGGAGTGACCCCCCCCCTCCCACACACGCACACACATACCCCTCTTACCGCCAAACTATCGACACCCGCTCACTCTCTCTCTCTTCCCTTCCCCTGGGCATGCACTGCTGCCCCTCTCTCACTGCACCCCCCCCCTCACTCGTTCGCTTTCTCGCGGCATTGCGTCGCATCAGTCGGCAGTACACACCCACGCCTGACGAGTTCGACAAAACATTTCATTTATTCGACGAAGCGCGCATTCGCACACACAGTCAAAACAGCTTGGGGCATTGTCACCATGCCCGGAGTAGTGTCACGCGACTACCGGGCCTCGTGGGAGATCCCCTATGACTTCCACCCCCGCATCCACGCCTACCCCCGATCTGCAAGCAGTGTCCGGGCTTACATGAACGCACCGTTGCCAGCCTTGACTTCGGCAGACGCCGCGACGGCACCAGAGCACCAACGGGGCAAGCGCGCATTGCGGCACTACTGCATTGGCCCACGTCCGCCAGCTGCAGCAGCTGCGGTCGCGGCATCGGGGACCGCACAGGCAGCGACGACAGGCACTGCTGCTAGTTCCTCTCGAATATCGGCCCCCGTTGTGCCGCAACAGCCGAAGACGCGCACCGGACGTCGTCCTGGACAAGCCTCGCAGGCAGCACCGACCTCCTCCCCAGCCAACGACGACAGCGCTGTAAAGGCGTCGCCCGCAGGTGTCCGGCCACCGACACCGCCACTACACACATCGGCCCAGGCAAGCGGCGAGGAGTGCGACATCAGCGCTCAGAGAACCGGTTTGCACCCCGCACGCTCTCCTGCGACCCCATGTTTCACCGACTGTCGCGTACCACAGAGGCCCATCAGTGCAGCGGTAGGGGTGGTGCGCCGCTTGCCATCGAGCCATCCTACATGGCGCTGTGGACGAAGTTGCGGTGCGCGGCCGCCCAACTCCACGTCGGTCACCGCCCCAGCCACAGCGGCAGCTGCTAGCCACACTCCATATCATCATCGAACAAAGCCGCATTACTCTCTAAGGCCCTCTTACGCTGCCTATCGTGCTCAGTGGCGGCGGCGCCCGGTCCCAATCATCCGCGTGGCGGATGAGTATCGTACCCCTCCAGCGGCGCGGGAGTACCGCCTCCATGCACGGCAGGTCCGACACGCATCTCGTGAGAACTTCGTGGAGGCGCTGGTGAGCTGCGTGGCCAGCGGAGGTCAGGAGGTGGTGCCCCATGGCGTCGTAAACGCCTTGACTGACACTCGAGACGCCCGCAGCTTTGACCCGTCGCTGCACAACTACAACGTCATGGTGATGGACGCCTTCCATGACAGCGTCGAGGAGCGGGCGGCACGGCTGCAGGCGACGGAGAATCGCATGTGGGAACGGATGATCCTGAACGTGGCCCCGCTGGAAGTTGCTCATCAGCATGTGGTGGAGGCTGGCGGGGTGTCAGTGCTGGACAGCGGGCACGTTAGCTCGCCGATTTGTATCTCTTCTGCTCTGGGAGCAGTGGATGCGTATGCGGCGGACCTGGATGGCGGCGTTGTAGAGGGAAACGAGGCGATAGCAGTGGTGGTGCGCCCCTTCCCCGATGAGCTCCTCGGTGATTCAGAGGCGCTGCGGGTGGCCGAGGCGCAACGACGATGGCCAAAAGGCCGCGAGTGGGACCGCCAAACGGCCATCCAGCGTGCCGTAGGCACCACGGCTCAGGAGGCCATCATTGACCTCGGCATCGATCCGCGGTACCGGCACCCTGGTGACCGCTTGGTGCGAGGGAAGCCAGCGTGTGTGCAGTCATGTTGCTGCATCAGTGAGTAATGGAGCCGCTCTCGCCGCTTTCTCCCAGGTGAGCTCCCCTTGCTTTGCCTTCACTCGAGATCTGCATGCGTGTTACGATGGACGTTAGACGACGGGTGGTGCGGGGCGGAGAGGAGGAAGAATGGGAAAAGGCAAGAGGTGCGTGCAGCGATTGTTTGCAGCCTCCTCCCTCCCCCAGTGCGTGCGTGTGTGGGGGGGAGGGGTGTGGGGGTGCCTGTCGGTCTGTCACCGCACGTGTGAGCCGCGTCTGTGCTGTTTTTTCTCTCGTTATAGGGCCTCCCCTCCTCCCCTCTCCCTACTTGGACGCCTTCAGGACGCCCTATGGCTCGGTCTTCTCTTTCCCCCACCACTACCACCACTGCCGCGTGGGGGCGTGGAGGAAAGGGAGGGGGCAACTTTCCCTCCTTCTCTCCCTCGATGACTGGGCGCCCTGTGTGCCTTCGCCTTTGAAAAGACACACGCCGACACGCGCACCAAGGCAAAGCGACGGTGACCGCATCGGCAGCCGACACGCGCCCCCTCTCTCCTTCTTCTCCTCGTGGAGCAGTCACTTTGGTAGGAATGGAGCGGGGCATTCTCATCCTCCGGCACCGGTGGACTGAGAGGGCGAGGAAGCAAAAGCAAACCGCGAGCGGAGATGCCTTGTGCAGCATCGGTGTGGGCAGGCGACCAATCCCGGTCTCCCTCGCTTTACCGTCTTGGCAGCCTCGCTTCGCCGTATAGTATCGCCGAGAACATCTTCTCCATTACCTTCCATCTCCCCCCCCCCCCTCCGCACCCCGCACTCTCGTACACCTCAGTATATACTCCAACACGATCCCTCTCATACGTGAATTGCATGCATCATGTCTGGCGCGGCTCCACAGCAGAGCGGTACGGCACCCCTGAAGGTGTTCTTCATCCTTGGTGGACCCGGCTCTGGCAAAGGCACGAACTGTGCACGTCTCGTGGAGAACTTTGGCTACACCCACTTTAGCGCCGGTGAGCTCCTGCGCGAGGCGGCACGCTCTGGCACGAGTGATGTGGCCAAGAAGATCGGTGAGATCATCCACTCTGGCAACATCGTGCCGAGCGAAATCACGGTAGAGCTCCTTAGACAGGCCATCGCCGACCACCCTAGTTCGGTTGGCTACGTCATCGACGGCTTCCCGCGCAAGGAGGATCAGGCGCGCATGTTTGAGGAGTCCATCGCCAAGGCCACAGGTATCGTCTACTACGACTGCAGCGAGGCCACCATGGAGGACCGCCTGCTCCTGCGCAGCGCCAACGCTGGTGAGAAGCGCGACGACGACGATGTAGAGACAATTCGGCATCGCTTCCGCGTCAACGTGCAGGAGTGCATGCCAGTCGTGGAAGCATACAAGGCGAATGGCCGCTGCCACGTCATTGACGCGAACCGCGACCGCAACACCGTCTACGCCGATACAGAGAAGGTATTCCTCGCGATGGGCGAGAAGCCTTTGAAGGCATAAGTGGATGAAGAGAGGGAGCGAGCTGAACTGACGCTGGGAGCACAGGCTATGTTCTGCGAGAGGAAGAAGAGACGCATCCCCACGCGCGTGCGGCTCTCACTCACTTGCTCTATCCCCCTTGACGGTGCTGATTGCATGGGAGTGCGTCCACGCGCCGCGGCGAGGTGTGGGCGCTCCTCTCCCTTTGGTTTTCTTGTGCTTATTACTTCTCTTCGCCATTTCTTCACCGTTCTTCTCTCGCATGTACGTGCGCTGCTGCGGTGGTGCCACCCTCCCCCCTCCTACCTCCCATGGAGCATTCATGCTAAACCGGCGATCCTTTCAGGTGAATCAGATTGGCGCTCCTTTGCCTCCACGCACGATCGTACCCGCGCATGCGCGTGCTTCGCTGCACTGCACTCTCTGTTTCAGCGCTTGAGAGAAAAAGAAGTGGTAAGTTGGCACCGCCTACCTCTCTCTGTTCGTCCACCCCCTTGTCCGTGCTGTCTCTTCCCCTTCCACTAGTTGTCGGCCATAATGCGGATGCTGCGAGACACGGTGGTAGTCTGTCTCTCTGTGAGGGCAGCTCTGGTGGCGCTGCTATGATTCATCGATGATTGCCTGCGTCGACATGCGGGAGTCTCTCAGCTTTTTCTTCGCTGGGGTCATCGTCATCGCTGCGGTTTCGCTTGCTCGATCCATTCCATCCTCGCACCTTCTCTCGCCCCCTTCCCCCTCCCTCTTCATCATTTTCACCCCTGCCCACCCACCCACCCACATATACACCCAGAGCAAGGGAGTTCGTTCCGACCTTGAAGGACACCTTCGTCGAGGACACCCCCTCCCCCCCCCCCACACACACACATCCTGGTGAAAGCATGGCCCGCCGTCCATCCCGCTGCTACCGGTTCTGCAAGAACAAGCCGTACCCGAAGTCGCGCTTCTGCCGCGGTGTGCCGGATCCGAAGATCCGCAACTTCGACATTGGCCGCCGTCGCGCCACCGTCGATGAGTTCCCGGTGTGCATCCACGTCGTGTCCCGCGAGCTGGAGCAGATCGCGTCCGAGGCGCTGGAGGCGGCCCGCATTCAGGCCAACAAGTACATGGTGAAGCGGGCCAACAAGGATGTGTTCCACATGCGCATCCGCGCCCACCCCTTCCACGTGCTGCGCATCAACAAGATGCTCTCCTGCGCCGGTGCCGATCGTCTGCAGACCGGCATGCGCGGTGCCTTCGGTAAGCCCAACGGCGTGTGCGCCCGCGTCCGCATCGGTCAGATCCTGCTGTCCATGCGCACCAAGGAGGCGTACGTGCCGCAGGCCTATGAGGCCCTGCGCCGCGCCAAGATGAAGTTCCCTGGCCGCCAGATCATCGTGACATCCAAGTACTGGGGCTTCACCAACATCCTGCGCACCGAGTACGAGGCTCTGCGCGACGCCGGCAAGCTCGAGCAGCGCGGCATCCACTGCAAGATGATCGTCCCCAAGGGCAAGATCACGATGCGCAACGTGATGGCGTAAGCTCGAGCAGCAGCGTGGAAACGTGGAGACACACGGGTGCGTGTGGGCTACTGCAGCGGCAGAGGATGAGCGTCGGACAAGCGTCCCTCTCGCCTGAGCACCACCTCTTTCTCTCTCTCTCCCTCTCTCCATCCGCGTGAGAGGCTCGATTTATTTGCATTCGTGCGTTGCGCTCTGTGATGAGCACTTTTCATTTCTGATTTAGCCCTCGACAAGCAAACCACCGTAAGAAATCAAAAGCGAGGGAATACGTGAGGTGGACCGCCCAGCTGGCATTCGCCTCACGTGCAGGATACACACACCAGTGTGCAAGAGGTTGTTCACGGCCCTCGTCTCTCTCTCTCTCCCCCACCCTCTCACGCACAGTCTCTGGATGAGGCTCATCGCTTCGGCGTCGTCTTGTGCACACGACGCGTTCTGTTGTGTGGGCGTGTAAGTGTTGTCTCCGTCGCGGCTTCTCTCTCCCACCGTGTTCAACGGATGCCTACCCGCTGGATGTGCGCGCACGCCTGAGTCTGCACGAACTCCCTCGCTCATTCTCTCTCTCTCTCTTGCCTCGTACGCCATGCCTCTCACACCTCCACGTTAGCGCTGCTTTTCTCTCTTTTTAGCGAACTTTGCCTTTCGCGCCCGAGCAGAGCGCGACTCAACGAAGACCCACTCTGAGCGCGTGACGGTGTTCGCACACCCGAGCTCTCTCCCTCCCGCCGCTGTGCACTCAGCGTAGGCGTGCCCCCCCTCCGCGCTCATAGACATCACGAAGACGTGCACACCGAGCCACACGTCTGCAGCTCGGCTCACCGCCTCAGGAGGTCTGTGGGTGCCCTATCGTGTTTTCTCTCTTTGGGCGCATTGATAAGCCCGCACCGCAGGGCTCGCGCATGCGTGCGCTTTCATGGCAACACTAGCCGCAGCGGTGGTGGCCACGAGCGAGGTCATGGACAGTGGCAATAGCGATGATGCCCAAACCAGCTCAAGCCTCAACAGTCGAAGCAGCAGCGTCGACTCTGCGCGCGCCGTAGCAGCTGCGCGTGCATACGACACCGCTGCCATCGCCATCATTCCTGGCCTCGTCGTACCACTCACGAGTGCCTCCTCCCAGGGTGGCTGTGCTGCCCTCGCGTCTGCTGTTGCCTCTTTACAAGCGTTAGCCGACACGGTGGGCATTGTGTTGGATCGGCTGGACAGGGCAGCAGCATCGCAGCAGCGGCGTCTCAACGCTGTTCAAGGTCGCATCTGCACCTGTGCCGGCTTCGTTGACCGCTTGCGAGGGCGACGCACGGCGACGCTACTGGAGAGCAAGCCTCGCTACCCTCAGCCCGTACCGCTCAAGTCCCGAGGCGGAGGGGGAGCGAAGGCGGCCAAGTCAAAGTGGGACGCACAGGGCAACGCAAATGATGCTGCTGCTGCTGCTGCCATACTCAGCGGCGTCCCCTCAGCACTCAGCACGGCTCATAGTCATCGCTTCCTACGTCCACGTCGCTCATCCCCGCTGCCACCAGTCGCACCTAGCTCCTGCAGCGAGTCCTCCACTGATGACTCCGGCGACGACGCCTCACAGCAGCCGCACCCGCTCTCCTACCAGGCACCGATGCGCACTGTTCCAGCTGTCCCCGCGCTCACCGCCCCCGAGCGAGCCACCGCTACAGCACACCACGTTTTAGTGCGGCGTGGCGACAGCGTCAGTGATTTCAGCAGACCTCTTCCGCCCGTGAATCCCGTCGCTGCCATGCGACTGGCAGAGTCGATGCCACTGGAGACGGTTCTCTTGGAAAGCGAGGACAGTAACGCCGTGTTAGTGGGGAACGGGGGCCGCGGCGAGGCAACTACTGGGCACGTGAACGAGCGGAGCATGTTGACGAACGCAGCCTCATCGCTGCCAGCTTCCTCCTCCTCTGCCCTTGCCTGGCAACCTCGCTCTCTGCCAGTCATGCGAAACGGGCAGACCATGCATAACGCGGGCGAGATGCCTCGCACACTCAGTGCCCTTGTAAGCTTCCCGGCACACCAGATGGCTTACCGGCATCTGGCGGCAGCAAACAGCAGCTGCGGTGGCAATGTCGGTAGCGCGATTGCGTCGGTGCAGCACGGCGCTCTCCTTCACAGCGACGCGTACAGCCCCGCAAGACGTACGACGACGGCGTGGCTGCACAGCGCCAGCATGGTGGAAATCGAGCTCGACTTCACTACACCGCTGCAGGCACAGCAGTACGCCTTCGTGCCTGGCGGCGACGCGGCGGCAGCGTCATCGCGGGCGCTGTTGCGGGACATGCCGCGAAACCTGCCGCTGCAGCATCTGGCCACAGTGCGCCGCTGGGACCACGGCGGCGGTGATCAGAAGCCTCGCATTGGCGGTAGCACCGGCTCCGAAGACGACGTGGACGAAGGTGTCGAAGAACGCGAGGACGACAGCAGCCCCCGGTGGCAACGCCGTACGTCACGTCGAGACCCGCGCAACCTCGAGACCATAGCCCCTAGCCAGCAGCAGCGACAGAGACGGGCTCATCGTCGCCACACCCTCGGCGACGACGGCACCGTGTCAGAGGGGAGTAATGACACTGCTGAGGAAGTGACCAGTGCCAGACACCGAGGACGTGAAAGCGGTCGAGCAAGACCCAAGCAACAGCAGACTTGCGAGACCAGCACCCAACCCACGGCCGCCGCGCCGTCCACTCTGCCTCCTGCGCCTCTACTGCAGGCACCACCACCGCCACCAGGGGTGACGCGCTCCACTACGGCACCACCACCGCCACCGCTCCCACAGGCGGCGTTGCTGCAAGGCAAGGCGAACCCGCCAATGTTTCCGTTAGGGAGCGGTGGGGGCGCACCTCAGCGCCTGCCACCACCGCCGCCGCCGCCGCCGAGCTTTTCAGCGGAGCTGAGGTCTGCTGTCGGAAGTCGTCCACCCCCGCCAGTGACGCAGGTCAAGATGGCGCCACCGCCGTCATCCACAGCACCGCCGCCGCCACCATTGCCACCGCCGCCGCCGCCGAGCTTGTCGCAACTCCCTGTTGGTGTGAGGCCAGATGGCGGTCGTCCGGTAGTCTCACCCCCGGTGCAACGTGCTCCTCCACCACCACCCCCACCCCCACCACCACCACCACCGCCATCCTCACAGAAACCCGCAGTCAGTGCCCTCACCTCTATGCTAGGCGAGCGCCGCAGGGTCCTGCATGGCGACGACTCAAGCAGCACCGGCAGTGACAGCGGTTTCAGCAACAAGAACACCGCTGCTCACGGGAAGCAGGCGGATAGCCCCGACTCGTTATCCTCTTCGACGTCTCCGCGTGCCAATCCTACTGTGCGAGGTCGGTTGGTGAATTCAGCGGTGCAACGGCTGCCACCACCGCCGCAGCTGGCCAGCAGCTCCTCTAGCGACGACGAAAGTGACTGGTGAAGGCGTGACGAGCAAACGGGGATGAAGATGGAATTCGACGCATGTGCGCAAGAGAGAGGGTGAGGGTTAGTGTCTTTCCCCACGCACCACACCACACCACACCACACCACACACCACCCCGCCGCTTCCCAGGCGGCCGGCGTGTGTGCTCACACGACGTCGGTGTGGACCTTTCCTTGTGTGCCACTGTAAGAGGGAGGCGGTGGTGGTGGTGAGAGGTACACGGTGGCACCTGCCTATCGCTCTGCGCGTGTTTCTCTCCCGGTGGTGGCGGTGGTGGTGTTGGCGTTTCCCTCCTCCCTCTCGGTGTCCGTGTGGATGATGGCAGCACGAGGGATGCAGAGAGCGCGGAGGTTCGGAAGTCGAGGTAAAAAGCGCAAAAAAAAAACTCATGGAGAAGGGCAGGCGTGCATATGTGTCTGTGGGTGTGAGGGGGAGGAGGGGAGGCAGACAGTGCGCATGCACGCCTGCGAGCTCGCTGCAACTCTCGCTGCCGCAGTCTCTCCATCAACTCCACCGTTCCTCTTTGCCTCTTCTCTCCCCCCCCCCCTCTCTGCCCTGCGCCTGTACATATAACATCAGGGACCCAGAAGCGACCGAGTACCCCCCTTTATCCCTCCCCCCCCCCCCCCCACCCAACCCATCACCAACCACTGTCATCGCCCTCGCAGACCTCGTCGCGCACCCCACACGCCCCTCCCCAGGCAGGCGACAATGCAAGACGCCAACGCCACCGGTTATGTGGCTGGGACAGTGGGCCCCTCTGCGTCCTCCGCGGCACAGCAGAGCACTGCCAGCAGCGCAACAACAGCGAACGTCGTCACGGCAGCGGACGGCACCGTGATGCTGGCGGCGCCGCTCGGACTGCAGTCGACGGTGCTTTCCCAGCCCTCCTTCTTTCCCTCCTTGGGCGAGGATTTTGGCGACGTCACCGAAGAGGGCGACATCCTCTTTCCAATCCTCGGTGACCCGTGGAGCCGCGTGCGGCGCGGCCAGTCGCCGTGCCGCCGCCTCCAATCAACGTCGACGACATCACCGCCGCAGTCGCCGCCCGCCCGCGAGGCCGTCACGGTGCCGGTGAGCCTGTGCTTCTCCACGACTTTGTGTATGCAGCCAGTGCTGACGTTACCGCGAAGGATGGGCGTGCTGATGGCCAGGGAGGTGTTCCGCGCCCTCATGTGCTTCCACAACGCCGCCGACTACAGCCTGAAGCAGGCGAACTTTCATGTAGGCGTGGGGCAACCGTCGGCATCCCTGCGACAGCCCTTAATGCGCCGCACTGTGGCGACGCTGAAGCCCAAATCGAACTACACAATTATTGCAGCTGTACCACTGAGCGAGGCGAGCACCTACGCACTGTCGGTGGCCGTAGACTACTGTGACCCGAGCGGGCGGCAGCGGCAGCTCACGTGGAGCACCACGTTCAAGGCGGAGCAGTCGATCATGGAAGTGCAGCCGAGGTGTCTGCGATATGTGCGGCCGATATGGACGGCAGACACCCAAGCAGACGTCGCTGGCGACTACAGGGAGTCCGAGTTGCGCTCGTCAGCGTTCACGCGTGCGTACGCGCACTATCAGCTGAGCATTGGCCTAAAGAACATGTCCAGCGTGCCGCTCCATCTCGTCGCCTCTGAATGGGTTCTGCCAAGCCTCACCAATCACCGCGGCGCGGCTGTTTTTTGTGAGGTGATGGGAAGCGATGGCCGCGTGGAACGCGCGAAGCTGCAAAACAGCGGCGGCACTACATCGGCCAGAGCAGGCAAATCGGATACACCCGCGCCGGTCCTCCTCATGCCAGGCGACACGCACTCGCTACTCTTCAAGGTTGGCATTCTCCTGGAGGAGCTGCGACACCCTACGGTGGTGCACGGCCGCGGCGGCGTCATGACACGTCTGCTGAGTCCTCGGCTCGCATCACTCGGACACGTCGAGTGGGCGTGGTGCCGCGCGAATGGAGAAACGGGAGCGGCGCAGAGCGCACTGCTGCGCGTTGAGCAGCTCTTGGCGGAGGCAGAGGTGGAGTTGCTCGTTACACACGTCACCGCCGAATCAGCGGCCCACCCTTCGACACCACCACCGTCGTCTAAGGCGACAGCTGCGGAGGTCGGTGACGCTGAGGCAGCTGATCGTCACCACCACCTGCCGTACGAGTGGGCACCCTCTGCGCCTCTCCTCGCTGGGTCGCCAGTCACGGCACACTTCACTGTGCTCAACCACAGCAACGTGCAGCGCTACGACGTGGCGGTTAAAGTTCGCGTAGAGCGTCTAGCGCCGCAGTGGCTCTACACAGGACCGACCGTGCGCCCACTCGGTCTTCTAGGCCCTGCAAGCAGCTTAGCTTTTTCTCTGACGCTCCTGCCATGGCAGGCAGGGTGGCTGAATATCTCGCGTGACGCCATCGAGCTCGTGGATGCCCGCATGTCGGAGACCGTCCTGTGGCCGCCGCCGGAGGCTGCCGTGCTGCAGCCCGTCTTGGCCAAGCACGCTGCCGCCCTCGGCGGAGCAGCCAGCAGCAGCGGCTACAAGGAAGACGCGAACGATGGTGCAACGCTGGCAGCGACAGCGCCGGCGATCGCGGCGGTACCCATGAAGGCCCTCCCGGCTGCCGATGCCAACCTGTTGTGCAATGCGTTGGTCCTCTGATGGCACACGGTGGGTGTGTGCGCATGTGCGTGCAGCGCGCGGAAGGCAAGTACGAAGAACAAGATGACGTCTTTCCCTAGCAAGCAGGTTGTGTGAGCAAGCATCTTGCTGATGCACTCATGAGTGGACTTTCCGAGCATGTGTCACGTGCCCAACAAGAAACGGTCACCACTACCACCGTCATCTTTCCTCGCTCCCGAGCCGTCTTCTGCGTCCCTTCCCCCTTGCGCTCCTCTTACCTCCTCTGCTGCCCTTCGGCCTTGCTCACACACCGGACACACCACTACACACACACACGGCACACACACACACACACACACACACACACACATCACTCATACCCGCCATCAGTGCATGGCGAGTGTTGCTCTCTTTTGCTTTGCCTGTCTACTCTTGTTGTCGTCGTGTTGGTCGCTGCCCCCCCCCCCCCCCCTCCTCCTCGTCTTCGCTCTCAACCCACTCCCCCTCCCCCCTTCTCACTATTGCCCTTAACTTCACCTAACACGCACGCACAACTGCAGCTGGGGAAAAGGCGTGGTACTGCGAAACACACGTACACATTTCACTCCCCCTTCGCCTTTCCTCATTCTCCCTCCCTCCCTCTCTCTGTTGCGGCTGATGGTGTGTCGGCACGTCGGCAACCCCTTACACGACTTGGATTTCCTCCTCACCTATTCGAGCCTCAACAGCTGACCCGCTGTCCACCTCGGCATCGCCGCGACTTCTCTCCGTGCGGGTTGGCGTAGTGGTGGTGGTAGTGAGCAACCTTCGTGCAGCTTCGTCGCGAAATCGGTTCGCAAACGCTGTCTCGCGCACCACAGCCCATCACCCCTACCCCCCCCCCTGAGAAACTCCCGCAGCAGCAGCAGCACCTCCTCTCCCAGTGTCGTCGTCGGATCAAATCCACCGCGCACTCGCACACCACGGGCAAGTTGTTCTCGTTCATCCTTGCCAGAGGCTACACGATCGCGGCCACCGCCCCTCGCCACCGGCACCTCTACCGCGGTCGCTGCATCAGTTGCTGCTTGCCGCCAAGATTGAGGCAGACCCCCCACCCCAGCCCTCTTGGCGCCACCACCGTTGCAGCAGCAGCCGGAGGCGATGCGCTAAGAGCACCATTGGGCCAGTCACAGATCACCGGCAAGCCACACGCGCGCGCATGGGCTCGCACGCGTCAGCGACCGCTCCTATGGCGGACTTCCACATGACCGTCGACGAGCAGCAACAGCTTTTAAGCAACGCTCCCATTCACAACAGCCTTGCGAGGCCTGACAGTGGTGATCACATCAACGATCACGCACACCACGGCACACAATACATGACGCCGTTGTCGTCCCCGATAAGTGAAGACCCAGCCGACACGACAACCGCGAGCCTCGCCATCCATGGCACAAGTGAACCTGCTCCTGCGTCAGCGGTGGCGGCCGTTGAGGCACCCTCGCCGGGGCGCGCCGCCCTCTCATCGCTGAGCTGTCCTGACCATTATCGGCGTCGCCTGTTCGCCTCGTCGCGGCACGACTTGGACAACACCGTCGAGGAGTTCGTGCAGAGAGCAGCCAACGATGCGGATGTGCCGCCAGGCCTCCTAGGATTTCTACAGAGACAGCGGCAGCACCAGCCACAAGAGCAGCTGCGCCAGGATCCCCAACCAGGGCTCTCACCGCTGGTGTCGACCTCCTCCGTGAACTCAGTACGAAGTGTTGCTCAGACAACCCCCCCGCGGCAGTCGTTCGCACTTCCCTCGCAGGATCTCGACTCGACCGCGGCTTGCAAGGCGGCAACGGCGCCGATGGCAGTGAATAGAGACGACAGCGACGTTCTCCTCCATAGCCACAACAGTAGCGGCAGCGGTGGCACACAGGTCTACGGGCTAACCAAGCTCGCCCCCTCAGACCCCTCGAGCGGCTTAGCGGAGGAGGACGAGGAAGAGGGCCCGACTTTCAGCGTCGTTGGTGGTGGTGGCAACGGTCATGTGCGGCCAAGACTAACAGCGGGGATGAAGACAGCGAGGCTCCTTGCAGCACCCCTGCCTAAGCAGCGCCACTGCAGTAGTCATCGCATGACCGCACCGTCGGTCAACTCTCAAAGCACAAGGGAACTGCGGCAGCTCTGCACCTCTGCACTGCAGCGTCGCGACAGTACCATCACAGGCGTGTACCAGGGCATCAGCAGCGGCGGCGGTGCCGCCGCTTCCACCGCCCGCTGCGACTCAACCGCTTCCCTTATGAGACTGCAACGCTCGCACCAGCCGGTGCCTTGCACTGCCACCGTAAGCGGCGTCACCTTGCCGGTCGTCTTTCGGTTTCTCGCCATCCGGTCATGCTCACAGCCGGACTCCGTGCCTCGAGTACTGCCGGCATCCGACAGCTCACCACTCCCAACGACAAGCGGTAACACCGGCAGAGCACTCGCTGATCGTCTTTACGAGGTCCCTGGAGTGCTGCGCCAACGTGTTCATCCGCCAGCCTTGTCCGCCTCCGTCATCGCCTTCCCTGCCTCGCTGGCGCAGTCATCTCCGCGGGGCATTGACACCTCAGCGGGCAAGCGCTTCGCCGTTGCCGACGTGCAGAAACCCACACAGGTAGCTGACGAAAAAGCCTCAAAAGGCCACTCTTGCGTGCCGCTACCGCCTCTGCTTCAGCTCTCCTCGGTCGCGACTCGCGCGTCCACACAATCATCGGCGTCGGCGCAGCTCTTCGGCGGTGCCACGGCGACAAACGCCACGATCCTCAGCAGCATCAGCATCACCGACATCCCCTCCACGAATTTGTCGTCTTCGGTAGCTGCTGCGTGCGGCAGGCAGGCGCCGACCTCAGACTATGCAACAAGGGAGTCGTACAGTAGCCTTGGTGTGTCGTACCACCACCAGCAGCCGCGCTTCCGCCGAGCCCAACTCGGAAGCGTGAGCAGTCATAGCAGGAGTGCCGCCAAGCCGCCGGCGGCGGCCGGCCTCAGTGACATCGTGACTGCTGGGAGTATATCGGGTCGGCGGTCTTCTTATGGGGAGACGGATCCGTCGCTGACGGCAGGCGTGGTGTGGTTCGGGATGTTCTCCTCGTACGCCCCATCGGTCACCTCACCCACCGCAGACACCCCCACTAGCACGACCAACTACTGCTACAGCTGCGCGAGCAGCTCCATTGCCGGGTGAACGATGCGAGGGGGTTGTGGCAGGGACGGCAACAAGTGGGGAGAGTACCCATCGCTGTCCAAGTCGCCCCCGGAACGCTGTCGACGTCGCCTGATGGTCTTCAACACATTTGACACAACCCTCGCGGCAAGCAAGGGATCAAGCATCGGCCGAAGCCTCCACCGTACCGCGGCAATGTGTGCATCGGATGAGCGAGCTGCAGTAGGCTCTGTTGTGGCCATCACCGTCAGCGACGTCACAGCTCCTGCCGCAGTACCACCTCGGCCGCAGCACGAGCACCTTTGCGAGGAGCCTCTTGTGAATGTCAGCGCAACCGACCCCGTAGCGCCCCTGCATTGGCCAGACGGACTGCGTGTGGTCGGCGTTGCTGACTGTAAAAACAGCGGTAGGTTGGGGCCTGCTGCACCATGACCATCACCATCGATCTCGGTGACAGCGCCAAGGGCGACGATGTTCGTGGCACCGCAAGGACTGCCGCCAGAGGACGCGCGATCTGTCTCCCCGCCGACGCGCTTCTCCAGCGCAGCCGACTCGGTCGGCAGCATTACCACGCTGAATCTTCCAGAGTCTGATATATATATATACATATATAGGCGTGGGGGTGGACGGTGATGAGCGGTGCTGCCCACTTATGCCGGCAGAAACGACAGAGCAGACCGGAAGACTCAGCAATGCGCCTCAAGCGCGCGCGCTCTCTCCCTCTCTCGGCACGTACTTGATTCGTGGTTGCTTTGATGCTTCTCGTTGTTTTCCTGGTCACTGTGTGCACGCAGGCGCGCTCGATGCCTCCCCCTCCTCTGTCCTCTCCTCGTTTGTGTTAGGCACACGGGCCGCGTAAAATCGGCAGAACGAAGGCGAAAAATGTAGACTGCGGGGAGGGGAGGGGGCACATCACCTGCGCTGCTGCCGCTGCGTTTGTCTGCCGGCCATCCTCCTTCGTTGTGTTGTGCCGCTTCACTCACCCCTCCCCCTCCCCCCTCTTCCGTCTTTCTCTTCGCTAGGCGTGTGTGTGTGGGGGGGGGGGGGGGGAGGGGAGGGGTGAGTGATGTTGCGCTCTCCACTGTGTGTGTGGGGGGAGGGAGGGAGGAGAGGCCCCTCTAAGCTTCACACCTCAGAATGTGCCTACCGCAGCGCCGTGTCTTTACTATAGATGTGTATGTGTGCGTCTTTTGGGATGTCTCTTCCGTCTACTCCCTTTATGCCCGCACGTTGTTGGCGATGACGGCATCCTGCCCGCGTGGGGCGTGTGCGCTGCTCTTCGCCCCTCTCCACCCTTGCGCGTTTGTTGTTCTCTCTTTCTCTCTCTGTCGTTTGTTGGCTGTCGACCACCGGTGTGTGCGACATCCCCAAGACGTATGAAACACAACACGCAGCACCCGTGCAGCATCTGCCCCCGCACCCGCCCCTGCCCCTTCCATTCCGTCTTCTCGTATTTTCATTCTCTCTCTGTCTGTCTCTCTCTGTGTGCGCGTGTGTGTGTGTGGGTGTGTGGGTGTGTGTCGAAAGCCTCACCGCCGCCTCGCGCGCCACGCTGACCAGAGTGGCTGACCAAGCGCTACTGGCGCGCAACTTCAATCCTACGCAAAAATTGCGAAGCGCGTGTCGAGCGCGCAGAGAAGCCTTCTCCCTTGACAGGACAGTGCACCGACCAGTTCGCCAAGCACCCGGGGCTTCATGAGCACAGCCAACGCCGCTGCAGCCGCTCGGTCGCAACCCCGCGAGCACCTGAACATTATTTACCCCGATGAGGGAAAGCGGTACAAACTCAACGTGCGTGCCCCGATCAGCCGCCTCACGGTTGGGAAGGTGAAGCAGTGCCTTGCCGCCGTCAGCTCATGCCCCATTCCGCTGAACAAAATGGTGCTGCACCTCAACGGAGTGCCGCTGAGCAGCGACAAGGACCTGTGCTCCAGCCTCGGCATCGGTAACGGTGCCACCCTCTCTTTGGAGGCTCGACATACACCGAACAAGTACAACAGCGAAGAAGATGGCGGCGACGGAGGTGCAAAGGGTGCGCAATCGCCTGTCGGCGCTGCCACACCCGGTGCTGCCGCGTCGCCTTTGCTGTCGATATCGTCACCGATGTCGCATCAGCGCCGGCTGCTGGAGCTTCAGACACTCCAGCAGCAGGATGAAATGCTGCACAAAGACGCCGTTGTGCGGAATGACGTGCTGCGGCACACACTGCACCACGTCGAGGAGGAAATGGACCAGGCAAACCTTCGCCGCCGCCAGCTTGAGAGGCAACGCGAAAGCGCTGATGAAGAACTACAGCACATCAAGGGGAAAGAGGCCGAGGCGGCACGCGAGCGGGAGCGGTTTGCCATGCTGCAGGCGCAAGAGGCGGCGCGTGCGAGTGAGCGCGCGACACAGCTAGTGGAGCGTCGGGAACAACTCCGTGCCGAGCAGGAGGCCGCCCGCGCCGTGGCGATGCTGAAGCTCGAGAATGAAAAGAAAAAGGCCCTGCTGGCGCAGCAACAGGCCTTCTTCAACGCCGAACGAGAGCGGGCCAAGCGGGAGCAGGAAAACTTCGAGGCTACAACCAAGGCCCGGGAGCTGGAGCTGCGGGCACGTGAGATCGATATAGAGCATCTGAGGCTCGCTCGCATTCGTGAGGCGCGAGCTCTGGACATGGACCGCCGCCTGGCAGTGCAGCAACGACTGAATTACTACGCCCAACTTGGCATCGAGGCACCGGGGGCGCTGCAGCGCGAGGCGGCGGCGCTTCTACTAACCGAAAAGGGAAAGAGCGATGGGGATGCAACGAATGAGGCGCTGGTGGGTGAGAGCAGCCACCACTGGCCTGGCGTCCAGAGCCATCCCCCAAACTCGAAGGTGAGCGCCACGGCGCTCAAAGGACACACCGGCAAATCGGCCGCGAGCGCTCTCGATACCATTACCGATGGCCTCGTGCGTAGCCGCGGGTCATCATCGCCTCCGCTGTCGCACTCCGCCCAAAGGCCTGCGGTAGTGGCGGCAGTGCCGGATGGGAGCTTCTACGATGCGCGCGAAAACGCTGAGGAAAATCTGCGTCGCCTCGGCGAGGACCTCGGCCTCCGCGACGGGCTGCAGTTTGACGAGAGCGACACCTGCGTCATCAGCATCGACGGTGAGTACACGCTTCTCGTGATGTACGACACCGTGACCGAGCGACTCTACCTCTACTCCACTTTGCTGGCGTCACTGCCGCCGGTTGTTCAGGCAACCACAGAGGGTCGGCTGAAGCTGTACGAGTTCCTGCTGGAGGCGTCTCTGCTCGGACGCGAGATGTGTGGCGGTGGCGTTGGTTCCTCCATTCGTAATGACTTTATCCTCATGTCCGCCAGCCTGTACATGCCGACGAGTCAGCCGTGGTCGCTGCGAACGCTGGCACCACAGTTCTTACACTGTCTCCAGCACTGGCGCACGAAGCTTACGGAGTTCTTGCAGACCCTGGAGGCACAGGAGAGCCACCTCCAGGGCGGTGGCATTGATACTGTACCTCCAAGCCCGCCAGCGGCGGCACCACAACCGCCGCAGCAGCATGGGTACTTTACCGCCTCATCCTCCCAATCGCCCTCCTTGGCCCACAGCCCCTACCGCCCCAGCTCAGCGGCGATTCGCATCGTTAGCCCTCGCCCACGGTGCTTGGCAACCTCCCCATCTCCGTCACAGGCCTCCAGCTCGGCGGCAGTAGCGGTGACACCCCTAGCGGCGCCGTACACCTCGCCGCCCAACGGCAGTGCCATTCCAGTCCTGGGACTCGAGGTGACCGGCACTGTGCTGATCAATGGGGTGCCGACACACTACGAGGACGGTGTCCTCGTAGTGAACGCGGCGGGCCCGTCGGTGCTCGCCGGAGTGCAGCCAAACGACTTCATCGAGGAACTGAACGGAGTGCGCATACACAACGTCGGCGACTTCCGCCGTGTCATCGAGGAGCAGCTGGCGCCAGGCATGCTTGTGCCGGTCCGCATCAACCGTGGTGGGGTAGCGATGGTGGTGACGGTGCACGTAGAGGCGGCGCGGCCGCTGTAGCGTAGCACAGGCGAGATGTTTGGGTGCTCGAAGGGGGCGTGTGGAGGCTTACGTGTCGGCGAGCGGACACCACCACTTCATCACCACTGCTTGTCGGTGCCTTTCTCTGAATGCATCTGGGCATCGCCGTTGATGTCAGTGGCGACAGAGATGCGCGTGGCAGACATGCACAAGCCTCTCCCCTCCCAATTTCCCCGTCCACCCCCCCCCTTCGATCTGCGCAGCTGCAGTGGCTCTTGTACACAACCACACACACATTCTCTTCGAAACGTAGAACAGCATGTGCGCACGACGGCGCATTGCGTTGGCGAGTGGATCTTCTCGCTGCAGTCTCTGCTGCGCCAGGAGGCAATCGTCCACACACACACACACACATATACAACATGCATGAGGGAATATGAAAAGAAAGCGCACATGCAGGATGCAGCGCGATTGCGATTAACACGCTCGACAATGGCAACAGTTTGATGGCCATCTGTGTCGACCCCGTTACTGCTGATGAGCGCCCTTCTCTGTGAGAGACTGTTGGGAGGGAGAGAGAGGGGGGGAAGCCGCATCAAGTGGATGTGTTTGAGTGTTCGTGGGTGGTGGTGGTGGGGGGGGGGGGGGGTTCACTAGCATCTTAAGCACAAACAAACGCCCCGCCCCCCCCCCCAGCCTGTATGTCTTCTCATCTCATTCCTCCCTACCCACCCATCATCCCCCTCACTCTCGCTTCGTCTTCCCCGTCATCACATCACCCTACACTCCGCACGCTCCTCTCACTCTTCTTCTTGCGACTTGGTGATGGTTTTCGGATTAGGTGTGTGTGGGGGTGTGTGTGTAGGAAGCTGAAGAAACGCTCGCACAGCCACATGCACTGAGATGCACACCGATGTCAGAGAACGTGGCGCACCTTCTGAACGGTCGCCCGCAGTGCGCGAGCGGCAATGCCGGCTCGCTTACACGTCACACACTCGCTACGGATTCAATCGAGGAGGTCGACATTGTGAGCGCCACGACTCGCGCCTCATCGCCAGAAGCGACTCTTGAACAGCAGCGCCACGTTGCCCTACCACAGAAGCATCGAGGCTTGCTGCAATGTGCGTCTTGGCATCGTCGGCGGCCGCGCTCGGGATCAGTGCCAGAATTCTCCTTGCCACCACAGCAACGCCTCGCGTGTGCGCACTCCGGGCGCAAACAGGCGAGCGAAGATGGGGTGTTTGGCGAAGATACACAGTCAACAGGGGTCAGTCTCAGCAGCCTCACGGTCGAGGATGGTAACGGCGGCAGCTCCAGAGCGGCAAGTGCTGATGACGACGAGGAGCGCAGAGCCGAGCTGTCTTGGAATCCTCGCACACGAGCTCATCCTCTAAGTAGAGCCTCGCACCATGACGTCAGCGCCAAGTGGAGGCAGTGTATCGGCCACCGGCTGGGGTCGGCAACCGAAGGACGGCGACCGGATGTCTCACTGCGCCCGCCGCCGCCGCGAACCCCTCGCGCGTGCGCCCGCCCGCATACGCATGACATTCCTGCGACATTAGCCAATCTTCTCCGCCACTACCTCTCCTGGGCACCGCCCTTATCGCCCGTAGCGGCAGCAACAGGGGTGCCTTCTCCCACAGATGGCAACGTGTGTACTCGCTTCCTCTCGGTACGCTGGGGTTGCCAGGCGATGACGGCGCTGCAGCCCCAATCAGATCTGCATCGACGGCCACTCGCGGAGGAACGCACGTGGGACGCTACGCCGCCCTGCCCTCCTCGCCCGCCGCGGCGTGCACCGTCGCCATCTTTCCAACGGCGGCTGTCTGCTAGCCACACCACGAGCAGGCACGGCGCCGACGAGCACCGTTGCTGCAGCGTCACAAGCTGTCACGCCTCGCATCGGTGGCAGCAGCTGCGACAGCAGGAACACCTGTGGAACCTCCTGACGCACTACCCACGTGACGCGAGTGCCTGCCTCTCACTGGGTCTCGGCGTCTGTGCGGCGCTGGATGCCATGCGTGCAGCACCACCACCAGTGCTGCCTGTGGCGGTGCTGCAGGATATCGCAGCGACGACGGCGACAGAGATAAGTGCGTTTGTGCACGCCTGCGAGGAGGCGTGGCAGACTGCGGTCAGTGCATCGCCCGAGCCAACAGCAGCTCTACCGTCGCTCGCCAGGAGTATGGGCGACGCTACCTGCATGTGTGGCTGCTTGGCTGCAGGACAGCTGCTCGACCCCGCCCTTTATAGGTTTCATCTCCTGTACTACCGCCATCATCATCGCTATACACCGTTGCGGCAGCATGACGGCGACGACTACCGAGCTGGCGAGTCGTCGATGAACAGTACGCAGCACAGTGGCGAGCGCTACGCGCTTGAGGAGGCGAGGGCAGCGGTGTTCGGCCGCCCGCATGCCCAGAGGCAGCCGCCTCAACACGCACGCTGCGCCCCTCTTCCTCCCCATGATGGATGGCGCGCTCCCGGCACAGGACCAGTGCGGGCACCTTTGCTCTCCGCCACCCCTCCCCCGCCCCACCTCCCGCGGGTTCAGGGCACCTCACCAACAGCGCTGCTGCCGCTGTTGGCGGTGCAGACACTCTCAGGATTTGTGCAGGCCTCCAGCGCGCGTCGAAGTTCTGTGATGTCTCGCCAGCGACGGCGCTGGGGACTACGCGCGACACGGCGAGGCTGTGGGCGCTCGTCCGCCTCGCCGCCAGGCGCCACCTCAACTGGGGCGCCACCTCAACCAGCGCCGTCAGGCACGCAGAGTAGCTCGAGAGGATTTACGACGCAGCAGTCGCAGCCGGGGAAGAGCAGAGACGACGACGCTGAAGCAAACCCACTTTGCAACTACGCTCACTTCTGCGATGAGACGGAGAGGCTGTGGGCGGTGATGGCGAGCGTCCTGCTCGCGTGGAAGCAGCTGGAGCAGTGCGTCTCTTTAGTGCTGCTTGTCCCGCGGCTGGAGGTGCTCCCGTCCTCCGCGTCGCATACGTGGCGGCTCGTACCGCCGTCGCCAACTTCGCAGTTCTCGAAATCCCCCGCTTTGTCACCGCTCGCGCGCGCCGCGGCGTCCATGCGGCTGCACAACGCCGCTGTGGAAGGCATGCTGCTGCACGCCACCCATGATAGCGCCGTCACAGCGCCTCCAGTTCCTGCAGGTGGGACGCAATTTGAACGCACTGCGCTCGCCCGCCTGCGCGTCCGTCTGCTCTCCATTCCTCCGAGGCCTCGCCACACAGCGAGCGCAGAGGAGAGCGACAACGTCGCGTCCTCGCTGTGCATGATGGAGGCCTTCGTGTATGGAGAGCTGCAGGGTCAGATTGCGCACCTGCCGCTGTGGTGCGCCGTGGCGGTGGAAGTGCTACAGCTCTACATCGAGCAGTTTCGCCAAGATCGCACGTTGCTCGCGCGAATGGCGGAGGAAGAGAAAGACGACGCTGCGGCTCTGAGAGCTGTGGGCAGCGATGATGACGCCACATGGGCCTGTGTGCACTCTAGCCGAGTGCACCAAGTCGTGCTGCTGGCCATACGTCTCATGACCCTGCCCTGCGTGTTTGCCAACCGTGCGTCCGCCCCTGCCGTGGCAGCGGAGAGGACCGAGGCGCCGCCTCCAACAACTTGTCAGACTCGCAGATGGCGCCAAAGTTCGCCGGAAGATCACGGTGCGAGGGTTTCTCATGAATGCGGCGGCTTGCAGCATCCTTCACGTGAGTCCCAAGCTGTTGCTGCAGCCACAGGCGCTTCAGCTGCGAACGTGGAAGTGCCAGTGCCAGTCTCGGCAACGATCGTGGCACAGCTCTCTGCGGTAATGTCCCGGCACCCGCTCTTCGGCGTCGCCGTAGCGGTGGTCGGCGGTGGTGTACCACTGCACTGGGCCGTGACATGTGTGGCACCGCGCGCCATGAACGCTCACTCTCACGCAGCAGTGCCACCACCTCCCTTCCCAGCGCAGTGCAGTAGCCGCAGCGGCGACGGGGTGGATTCGCGGCGTGCTCACGTCGCAGACGTGGCCGCCGCAGACGCTGAAGCACAGACAGAGCTACGTCGACTGGTGCAGCTTCTCCACATGTGGTTGCGAGAGGCGGAGAGGCGGCCATGACTACACCGTACCGTCTTTCCCCGTCCTCTCTCTCTCTCTATCGATGTCATGATTTCGCGCAAAGTGATGGGGAGTAGGCACGATGCCCAACACACACGCACGCACACCTCACCGCCGCAGCAGACGCCACCGCTCTCCTTGCCACCCCTGCACACGCACGCCCAATAACAACACGAGGCAGCTCTTGCTTGCCTAGCGGGTATTTCGCTTCTTTATAGTCTTGTACGCCCCATCTCTGCTACACTCCAGCTGCTGTGCCTCCGTCTTCCCCCCGCTCTGTGCAACCATCCACAACCGCACTACAAGCGGGCCAAGAAGGAAAATCCATGTGAAACCCGAACAGCACACTTCGTGCTATCCCCACACATACACACACACCTCCGCCTCCGCCTCCTTTCTCTCTCTCTCTCGCTTGCTCGCTGCATGGCCTCCACTCAGGGAGAGAGTGGATATCAAGGCAGCAACATCACGCGCGCAGGAGTTGTACCGTGAGTAGTAGCGGGTGGATGCTCACCGCTCTCCTCTCTTTCGTGTGGACTCCGTGTTGTTCCTGAATGAGATCGGTACTCCCTGCGGGACACATCGCCCACCTCCCCGTTCTCCTCCTCCCTCCCCCTACCCTCGCCACGCACAACTCTCTCTCTCTCTCCTCCTCCTCCCCCCTTTGCTAACCATCCTCCATACTCATGAACGACGTGCTCACACGCACGGCTGAGGTGCTGAGAGGTTAACTTGAGAACGAAAAGAAAGTGAAAGGAGCGGGAGAGAGCACAGGCGCGTAGCACAGTAGCAGCGAAGCGGACCGACAGGAGAAGCAAACGAGAGGCGCCTCCTCGCCTCGCACTTGTTGGTCGTGCGTGCGTCTACCCGTCTGCCTGTCCGTGTGTCGCGCGGTACTTTCGTCTCTGCTCCTCCGCATCCCGGCCAGCACCCGAGAGGGGGGGAAGACGTCCTCGCGCGAAGGTGTGACGCGCCACAACACCGAAAAGGGGGAAAAACGTGGAAAAATCGAGACAAAACAACGCATGAGGGCAGTCAAGACGCGCCGCGCAGGGGCGATTCGCTCTGTGCGCGACGTCAACGGCAATGGCGATGTTGCCGGTAAACACAGTGATAGGGACGCACTGGATGACGCGATGTTGCAGGTGGGCCTCAGTACTGTTGGCGTGCAGGACAAGTGCCCCGAGGACCCCCTCGCCGTCGTGTTCGCGCAGGACGCACCGCTGACGCTCACCGCCCGCGACGACCCGTGCGTCATTGCCCACCTGCCCCTCCGCTTCAAAGACGTGCTGCCTGCAGTCTGTCACCAACTTCAGTTCCGGCAGCGGCAGGCCACGCATCAGACTTGTGTGGATGCGGACAGCTTTAGCACCAAGGACAACCCGCTCACGTCCCCCGCACCGCCCACGGTCGATGCCGCTTCTCACCCACCGCCACCATACCAGCACGCGCACGTGTCCGACATGGTCGTGCGGCTGCTGCCCATTGCGGTGGGTCAGGCGCGCAGCTGCAAGACAGCATTGATGCATCCGGAAGAGGATGAGGAAGACCCCACCGCAGCCACAGCAGCACACGGGCCAGAGAGCACCGACGAGCAGCAGCAGCAGCAGCAGTCTGCAGCGTCAACAGAGAAGCGGGCCGACCATGAGGCAGAGGATGCCGTGCAAGGCGCGCCAGTCCTGGCACCCGTGTCGGAGCACCAGCTGTACCGCACGCGGGCGACAGAGCAGCTTCTAGAGTATTTTTTCTCCTCCCCTACGCCTGCCGACGGTGCGGACAGCGTTGACCGCGACGAAGCGCGGCGCAGCTTCACCGTGGCCGCGTGTCTGAGCGGCATGCGCGAAGTTCCTTCCGGTACCGTTGAGTACGTTGAGCTGCTGCGTGAGATGGTCTCTCTGGAGGACTCATTGCGTGATGCGAAGCCGGATGAGACCGCAGTCGACGCGGTCGTACACTTGCCACCGTACGTGCGCGACTTGCTCGTGGGCGTGTCGCCGACGGAAAGTACACCTGCTGCTGCCTCCCTCGCTAGCAGCGGCGTCGCCAGTGGGGTGAAGAATGTGGCATTGCGCACCGCAAATGGCTCGGTAGCTGCCGTCGAGCGAGTGCCAGTGGTGACGACGACGTTGCGCTCCACCTTGGATGCGGTGCTGCCGCCGCGGCTCTTCCTCTACTACTCCGTCCACCATGCGACAGCCGTGGCGGTGCACCAGAGGCGCCAGGCTGCTCAGCGTCGCCAAGCCCATCTTCGTCGTCACCAGGAGGCGCACCCGAACGACGTGAAGGGACTGGAAGAAATGGAGGCTCTTCGTGAGGCGCTCGCCGGCGAGTATATGGAGGCACCGGTCGGCGTTGTCTTAGTCATTCTCGAGCGGACGAGTGACGTGCAGGCGCCGCGTGATTACCTCTTGAAGCTAGAGCAGACACTGAACGAGGTGCTGGACACGGTGCGGGCGCGATGCTGCGGTCGTCCACTGAAGCTCATTCGCACGAGCACCGCCCATCAGCCAGCCCCAAAACAGCAGCGGCACACCGCATCGGCCCCGGCAGCATCTGGTCTGTCTCCGGGCACACGGCTCAAACAGGAGAACGCCAGCAGCAGCAGTAGCAGCATGAAGGCAGCCTCCGCGAAGGGTCAGAAAGCGCCAGCAACTACGATCATCCTCGCCACCCCAGACAAGCAGGTCTGCACGCGCACACTGAAGCCGCTGCCAGCGCAACCGGCCGCCATGTCGGCTAGCGGCGGCGGCTCGGCTACCGTCTTTTCGACGCTAAATGTGGTGGAGCTGAACAAGGAGCGGACGTTAGTGCAACTAAGCCTTCTCGGTGAGGAGCTCATCCGGCAGGTGACCGTCGATCTTCCAGAGCGCGGCGTCCTTCTCCGGCGCCTCCTCGACGAGGCACAGCTCTCCATCGACGCCTGCGCCATCCTCGCTCGCGAACGCTCCAAAGCCACGCAAGAGCATCTGCTAGACGGCCAAGACGTGCGAGAAGCGACGGTAGTGCAGTGCAAAGTCCTCGAGAGCGAAGTGGCGGAGCTACGGTCGCGGCTGGCGTACGTGACGGCACACAAGGCAGCGCTGAGAATGTGGGTAGAGGAGCAGAAGGCGCGGGAGCTGGCGGTGAGTCGCGAGCGAGTGAATTTCGAAACAAGCTTGCAAGAGCGACTGACAGCGCACACGGAGCGGGTGAAGATGGCGCAGGATGCCGCACGTCGTAGCTCCCTGCCAGGGTGATCCGTGTGCGATGAAGGGGAGAGGAGGCAAGTGGGAGTATTCACTCAGCGCAGCTGCCATAACACACGTAGCGTCGATGGCAACGCTGCTGCTGCGCAAGTCCGCCAGCGTTGCCTGTTTGGTTTACCCCTCCTGGTCTTTCCTTCTCTTCGCCTCTCTCTCCCTCCGGCACCGCCCCACCCACACGGCCCTCTTTGCGGGTGTTGCGTCGCTCTTCCGTTGATGTACGCCACCAGTGTTCTCTCGCCGCGCCCGCACCCCGCTCTCCAGCCCATGCGTGTGCGCCCCCGCATCACAGACCCCCACCCACACACACACACACGCGCGCATCTTCATGTATAGTCTTTGGCACACACACGCGCGCGTACCCCAGGCCCTCTCTCTCCCTCTTTCATAGTTTCCTTGTCTTGTTCTCTATTCCCTCTCCTTTCACTCCGGCAGTATCCGCCACACCCCGCCACATTAGTTCTATCGACGTCCTGCGTCTGGGTGTGTGCGTGTACCCTATGCCAGGTGGAAGTGAAACCATTACTCTCTCTCTCTCTCTGCCCGATGTAGCCACCTCGCGCGCTATCTCTCCCACCCTCGCCCCTCTCAGTCGTTTCCCTCTGTCTCTTACTCGCATTCCTACCTCGCCGCTCTCTTCACAGTGTTTCCTGGTGATGGAGAGGTGAGCGGGACAGGCGGAAGCGGCGAGGGCCAGTGGATACCGGAGAGGGTTTCAAGGCAGAGGCGGTGTTGCACGGTGGTGGCAAAGCGTCAAGCTTCAGATGACGCAGGTACGCATGTGTGTGTGTGTGTGTGTCACTTCCTCTGCTGCTACACGCATACCAACACACGTCCACCTTGGGAGGTCACCGGCTTGTCAGAGGATTCGCGGTACTCTTCCCTCTCCGCCCCTCCTATCGATGTGCCAACACCAAGCGCTTCGGCGTGCGCGCTACCAACGACGAGCCTCTGCTGCGCTCTTCGCAGTCATCATCATGGCACCTACACACTTCTGTGCATCGCTTCGCTCCTCTACTCCACTCCCTTCCCTCCCCTCTCCCCCTGCACGTTCATCGTACGCACACCGCATTAGCTTTTCCCCTCTCTCCTCGCCTCATATTTTACTGAACCCGCGATCTCTTTATTGGCCCCTTGGCTCCCTTATTAGTCCGTGCGTCGTGTGTGTGTGTGTGCTATCGTCTCCAACGTCAATCCATCCCGCTCTCTCTCCCACCCCCTCCCTTCCCTCGTGTGTGTGTGTGTGGAAGAGTACGTGCTTGCGAGCGTGCGTGAGAGAGACGAAGCGTGCGTGCGTGCGCCCGCCCCCCTCCTCCTCCCCTCTGGTGTAAAGCAAAACGGTGCGTTTGTTGGCAGCCACGTTGTGCTTTGAGTCACTCACTCTTTTCCTCTCCATCAAGCACGCACGCACTCGCCCTCCCCCCTCTCCACTTCCGTCCGTCCCGTTACCCCTCCCCCTCCCCTCCCTCCCTCGCTCTTGCAGTCATCAACCGACGCCTGTGCGTGTCCATCAGTGCCTACAGACCATCGGCGTCGCTCGTGACCGAGGCACTTGCCACTGGCAGTACGCAGCAGCAGACCGCAGCAGCTCGTCTGTGAGACCTCCTTTCCCGACCCCCCCCCCTCCTCCTCCTCCTCCTCCTCCTCCTCTCCTCCGTCGCCGGGAGCCATGCTCACGACACGCATTATCAAGGAGACGGAGAAACTGCAGAGGGAATGCCCGCCCGGCATCACGGCCACGCCGACCAATGAGAACCCGCGCTACTTCATGGTGACAATCCAGGGACCGCCACAGTCGTGCTATGAGGGCGGTCTCTTCCGCCTGGAGCTTTTTCTGCCGGAGGAGTACCCGATGAAGCCGCCAAAAGTGCGCTTTCTCACGCGCATTTATCATCCAAACGTAGACAAGGTGGGTCGCATTTGCCTCGACATCATCAAGGACAAGTGGTCGCCGGCGCTGCTGATCAACAAGGTGCTGCTGTCTATTCAGATCCTCATGTCGAGCCCTAACCCAGACGACCCGCTGGCAAACGACGTCGCGGAGCATTGGAAGGATGACGAGGCCGGTGCGATGCAGACGGCCCGCGAGTGGACTCGCATGTATGCCAAGCCGTGAAGTATGACAGCAATGATACCTTGTGTGTAGGTCTGTCTCTCTCTCTCTCTCTCTGCGTCATTCCTAAGGAGGTATGTAGAAATGAACAGAGATGAGTTCCCCACCCCCATGCCCTCTTTCCTCTTCAGGTCCGTTGCTGTAGGCGTTGAGCTGCGCGTGCGAATACACGAGCAGTCATATATGAAACTCTGTGTTGTGTGTGCGTGTGCGTGTGCGTGTGCGTGTATATTTCTGTATGTGCTTGACGGTGTTGGATGACGGGGCGGGCCCACTCACCCCCGCGTGCATCTACTTGTCGGTACCGACGCAGATGGTGAGCGGGGGGAGGGGGGAGGGGGCAATGAGTGGGTTCGCTATAAAAAGCCAAGAAAACGACTGAGCAAAGCTTTTTTTTCCTCTCCTTGTGAATCTCATCGAAGTCAGACATGAAAGCACCAAAGTAGTGCATCTACGCTCGAGGGGTGTGTGTACGTGTGCAGATTGGGAGCTCACGAAACAGAGAAAGGAAACCAAAAACGAGCCAAAGAGGTGATCAACAGCGCGCGCAGCGGAAGGGTGTGTGTGTGTGTGTGTGTGTGTGTGTGTGTGTGTGTGTGTGTGTGTCGGTGTGCAGATTGGGAGGGGGGATAAGCTGAGGGGAAGTGGTGCAAGCCGTTTGGCGCCTTTCAACTGTCCCCAGATGGGCGTCGCAACGCACTGGGCACGCACACAGTTGAGTCGGAACATCTCTCTTCTTCACTCCTCTCCACCCTCCCCCTCATCTGGAGCGCTGCATGTCTTTGGTCTCTCTCCTGGTCACTCCACTCCCAATCCCTCGCTGTCTGACGTGATATGTGGGGACACGACGCTTTAGGCGTGAATGTTTGCGCAACCTACGTTGTCTCCCCTTGCATGCAGAGCGGTTCGCTACACCCGTGCCTGCGCCCTCCTCATCTCTGTCACTCTTCACCACACTCTCGCCCTCTCTCCTCCTCCCCCTGCTCTCGGGCTACTCGCCCATGGGGGGATTCACCACTCATCCACCCCTCGGCTTTCGTTTTCACGGGTGGTCTTGCTGAGTTGGAACAGTCGTCTCATCCTCCCATCTCTCTTGTGCCCAACTTCACTCACGCATCAGCGCTCACTTTGCTAGGTTCTTCTCGTCCCGCAACCTCTCTCTCTTCACCCACCTAACAACTAACCGAATGGCTCGCTCCCGTGCAGCTCCTCGTACCAGCGGTGGCAGCAGCCGCCACGCCTCCGCCGCCGCACCGCACCCGCCACCGAAGGCGGCGGCGCCGCTCCACCAGTCGACACCCCACCCGCAGGCGCAGGCACACCCGCAGCAGCCGAACGGCGTTACGAACATTTATGTGCAACGTCCGATGGCCGGCGGTGGCGGCAGTGGCATCCTCGGCACGATGGCGGCCGTCGCCGGTGGCAGCGTGCTGGGCCACGGCATCAGCAACTACCTCTACGGCCACAACAACCAGGCGCCGACGCAGCCTGCAGAGGCGCAGCAGCTGGCGCAGGCCGCGCAGCAGGAGGGGTACGCCTGCACGCCACAACTTGTGGGCTACTCCAAGTGCCTTGAGGCGAACCCCGAGTCCGCCGACGGCTGCAAGTGGGCGTGGGACTACTTCACGCAGTGCCAGAGCGAACACCCGATGCCGCCGCCCCAGGCGTAGCCCCCCTGCCAGTAGGCCAGTGCTAGTAATCCCGACGAGGGCAAATGGGGGGCATGCGTGCACGGGACTGTGCGCGCATGGGTATGTTTATTTTCCTCCTGTAGACCAAGTTTGAAAGTACAAGAAGCGAGGCGAGTTTTCCCCCTCTCCCTGCGTGAACGACCCAGCCGCACGCATCGCCGAGAGAAGTGACGCATAGGCAAAGCGGGTGGGCGGGCGAGCGCACCTTCACGAGAAGAGGCGAATGAAACAACGGAAAAGGACAGCGGGACTAGAAAGGGAAGAAGGGGGACAACATGCGGACCACACACGTGACTTGGATGCACGCACACGCACAGCTCAACGGCGCGCACCGCCCCTCGCCATTCGCCGTCCCACCCCCCCCCCCCCACACACACACACACATACACACACCTCATCAAGCTAAGCACGAGCGGACACGGAGAAGACAATGAAGAGAAAGATGCGGATGCTCGTCTGTTCTGTGCCTTTTCGCTCGCTCCCTCACTTGCGCGTGTATGTAAACCTGCGCTCTTGTTTCTGCGCGTGGGCGTGTGCGTGTCTGGGCTTCTTTGCTCGGCTTTTTCTCCTTCCTGCCGCAGTCCCTCGCTTGGCCTGACGCCGGCGTGAGGGTAGTAGGGAAAGGGGAGCAACAGCACGCACACGTCTCTGTTTAGGTTCTACACGAAAGATAAACAACCCCAGCAACGGTGTGTGTCTGCGTGTGTGTGTGTAGCCTCTTCAGACAATAGACGCAGGCACACAACAGACATGATCGCCATCGTCACCTCCGGCGCTTTCCACTGTTTTTTTCTTGGGGGTGTGCAGTGCTGCTTGGTCATCCGTTTGGCAGACACGTGCTTCCGAGCATATATAGGGCATACAAGAGGCCACCTCTCCACGATCACGCCTCTTGTTTCCCTCCATTACCGCACAGACGTCGTGTCTGCCTCCTGGCGCCTCATCACTCGTCTTGTCTCCGGCCCACTCCACTCCCCCACACCCACCCACCCCCCGCCCGCCCTCTCACAGAGGAAAGAGGCCACACATCGCATACATAAAGCGCACGCGCAAAGTCGCACAGCCACATACAAAGTCGTGCACCCCCTGCCCCCCCCCCCTGGACACGCGTCCCTGCTACCCACACTCATTAACACTCTTGCAGCCTCTCTCTCTCTCTCTATGTGAGCAGTTCTCGATGTACGCACCAGCTTCGGCGGGCAATCACACCAGCAGATGCAGCAGCCGTAACTCGCAAGCGGCACCCAAAAGGCCGCGCCACGAAGGAGTGGGGTGGTGTCGAGTTCGCTCAGGACGTGACGACTCGGAGGGGGTGCAGGTCTGGGGTGTCCTCGTTTCGCAGAACCCGCCGTCGAGAGAAAATGGGCTTCTGACCTACGCTCAGCGTTGCCGCTGCTCTGCGGCAGAGGCAGACGCGCCGGGAAAGGGGTCAGCGAGGGAGTCGATGAATTCATCGTCCCTGCGCGACTGGGGAGAGGACTGGTTGTGGCGGCGTGCTCCACCGGCGATGCGAAAGCTCTACTTTCCAGCATGCCCCAACAGCGAGAACGAGTACCCCTGCGCACCATCCTCCCCAGAACCTGCTGAGACGAGTGCGACAGCCCCGCTGCAGCACGGAGGAGACAAGTCGCACCCCCTACCACGCCGCCTCCTCTTGCCTCTGTGCGGCACTCGGGGCAACAACTGCACTGTCAGCCTTGGTCGCCTTGCCAGCAACGACATAGGCTTCATCACAAACCCCTGTGTCAGCAGCGTGCATTGCACCATTACCTACCACCCAGGAAGCGATCGTCGTCGCGGTGCCGTTACTGCGGCGGCCACCGCAGTAGCGGCAGAAGACAAGGAGGAGGCACAGAGGGCCACGGACGAGGCAACCATTGCCGTGGACAGGGGTGTTGCTCGTCTTCACCGCAGTCCTCTATCGGCAACGGAGGCGCCGACTTCGCCGCACCCGCGGGGCGGTGCAACCGCCCGCAGCGCCGCCGCCGAGAAGCAGCAGCAACCGTCGGTCAACGCTCACGTTCTGCTCTCTGACTACAGCACGAATGGGTGCCTTGTCAATGGTCGGATGGTGGGCAAAGGCTGCTCCGCCCGCCTGCGCGACGGTGACACGGTGGAGCTCATCAACGCCGGCCCGCGACGCACGGCGGACTACAACTTGTCTTTTGTCTTCCTCAGCGCGGACGCGTGGGTGCGTTGGGTGAAAGAGCAGCAGCGGCCACCGGAGGTGGCGACGACACAAGGCGCGGATGAAGGCACTGCCATGACGGCGAGGGCTGCGAGGAAGGAACCGCAGCAACGTCAAGCTCGGCAGATGGCCGCACGACGGCGTGCGCTGCTTTGCAGAGCGCAGTGGAACGTCGAGGCGCAGGTGCGGCGCATGTACAACCACAGCGTTGATGAGTATTACTCCCTTGATCGGACACATCCACTGGGCCAGGGAACATTCGGCGCCGTGTACCGTGCCACCTTACGCACCAGCGCGTCCGCCTCATCGCAGTCGGCGTCCCTCCTTCCCACTGGGAGTGGTATCGCGGCTGGCGGGTCCCCGAGTTGGGAGTACATCTTCAGCAGCGCCAGCGTGAGTGAGTGGCCGGCGAACCCGGCAGAGGTGGCTCGGCTACGAGACGCCTACATACGAGGCAAAGAACAACAGGCGCCAGCCACGGTGCTGCGCGCGTCCGCGTCGGCAGCCTTGAAGGCAACATGGAAGGCGGAAGCAACCACGACGGACCCGGTATCACAAGTGTTCGCTGTCAAGATCATCCGCAAGCGGCGCATGTTGGTGGAAGCCCTTCAGCAGCTGCGACAGCCGCAGCCGCAGCGTACCAAGGAAGGCGAAGGCAGTGCAAGTGGAGTGCCGGTATCGTGCGTACAGAGCACCGCAATCGCCACGACTGGTTCTGCGGGCACAGTGGCGGGGACGATATCGTCCGCAGAGGCCGCTGTGATTGAGCAGCTATTGCTCTTGGAGACGCAGCCCGACGATCTGGCTGCGCAGAGGCGGGAGGAGTGGACCGCAGGTGCACTCGCCAGTCTTCAGCTCGCCGACAGCATGCCCGCCCCCCTGACGCCGTTTTCCTCGCTCAGCGCATGGCGGAAGTCGAAGCACACGTCACGAGACGACGGCGCCTCAGATGATCGCGGAGATGCACAACCATCGCCGCAGCAGCACGATCGTGAGCAGCGTCGTCGCGAGCTGATCCGCTGCCTCCCCGTGGCGCTCCGACGCACATATGAAAGAGAGCTGCAGCACCGCCGCCGTCAGCAATGTGAAATTAACGTTCTCCTCGCCGTGCGTCACCTCAACGTCACCGCGCTGTACGAGGCGTTTGATCAGCCAGACCACCTGGCGTTGGTGATGGAACAGGCGACTGGAGGGGAGGTATGGGACCTGCTACAGACCTACAAACGACGTGAACGCGGGAGACAAGCAGGTGCCCGTATGAACGACTCGGCCACGTGCGGCGACTACGACCACGACGACGACCTCGTCTCAGTCGGCGGCCCGCTGCCGGAGTTTATGGTGAAGACTATTATCGCTCAAGTCATTGAGGCGGTGCTGTACCTTCACACGATGGGCATCATCCACCGTGACTTGAAGCTCGAGAATCTCATGCTGCACCGCCCCTGCGACCGCTACGCGCTCAACGCGCTGCAGCTGCAGATGTTGATCCATCAACTCCGCGCCTACGCCCACCAACGCCATGCAAGCGACGCGTCCACGTCGCCCACGTGTGCTTCTCACGCCTGCAAAGAGAACAGCGAGGCGGTGGAATTCACGAATCCGCTGTCGGTGCTGCACACAGTGCACATACCACGGCACTTGTGGCCGGTCGTCAAGGTCATGGATTTCGGTCTCTCGCGTGTGCTCGACCACCTGCAGACACAGCTGTTCGAGCCCACAGGGACACCGCACGGCTTCACCGGGACAACCTCGCAGACGCCACCGGACGCGGAAGGCCGGTCTGCTGCAGTGACAGTCGCCACCACGGAGGCGGTGCCTGAGCGGGTGAAGCTCATCTACTCCCGCAACGACGCCACGACGAGCTGCGGCACCCCTATCTATGCAGCCCCTGAGGTCACCAACCCAGCCCTGCGTCCGGACAAGGTAGGGTACAGTGCAGCAGTCGACATGTACTCCGTCGGCGTCATCGCGTACGCGCTGCTGACGGGGAGGGCGCCGTTTCCATCGAAAAAACACCCGCGGCGGCCAGACGGGCCACCTGTGGTGGACTATGACGCCCCCCTGTGCTTCGAGCGACGCCGTCGCCGTCCAGCAGTGCCGCAAGACGATGCCGGTTCCCCAGGCAGTGCTGCGCCGCTGCCATTGCCACGGCTGTCCAGTTCGGCTGCCCGCCCCCCTGTTGCTGTCGCGTGCCTACCTCCGCTGTCAGTGATAGAGTCGGTGCGCGTCGTGCTGCAAGAGCGCGCCGAGACGTCAGCGGCGCCTTCCACCGCCTCGGCCAAGGCACAGCAGTGGCATCGACACGCCGAGGCGGTGGCGGCGTATCTTTATCGTGCGGAGCAGACGGACGCCCATGCGGAGAGCAGCGCTGGCAGAAGCAGCGCCGCGTCGGCAGACACATTCTTTGACGTCACCGTGGAGCAGCTCTGCGCGTCACTCACCACTTACGCCGACATGTGCGCGTCGGGCGGGCTGGAGGTGGACCTTGACCGCCTTCTGTACGTCTCTGCAGACGCCGCCGCAACTGGTGTGGAGGCGGCAAACGCGTCCGTCGGTCGTGTGGTGTCGACTGATGGGCACATCACGGAAGTGTCGCTACCGCCCGTCTCGGCGCTCGGCTCCTCCTTTCTACGCGGGCTTCTGGAGAAGTACCCGTCGCGGCGGCTGACGGCTTACGAGGCGCTGCAGCATCCGTGGTTGCGCGAGTGCGTGTAATACGTGAAGCGATGGATATGGCGAATCCGTCACCATCCGCTGGCTTCGTTGACCTCTGAGTGGGCCGTTCTACACGCGGAGCGGATTCTCTTGATGACATGTTCGGAACGCACGGCTGTACTGTCCCCTCGCTGAGGCTTGAGTGGAAGGATGGGAAGGGGTCAGCCGTGCTGGGGTCGTGCGCCAGTGCCTGACGCTGCGCAACAACGTCACCCAAATAAGAAACTGCGGAGGAAGCGAGGAGCAAAACAGTATGGGGCCTGAGGCACGGCGCCGCTGCTCACCAGGAGGACGCCGCAGCGCCCTCTCCCGCACCTGGGCGCTTGCGCACTTTTGTGCGAGTGGGCCTTTCCGTCCGGACGCACCCTCGCCGAGGGCCCAGTCGACATGACCGCACTACACCACTGCCTCCCCCCCCCCCTACTGCACCGGACCTCTTTTTATCCTTCAGTACTCCCCCCCCCCCTCCCTGCGCCTCTTTGCGGTTTATCCCCGTCTCTCTTCTCCACTCGCTTCCACGACTGGGCATCAACACCGCTGCACGCGTGTGCCACCGCTCCCCACAGTTGCCGTTGTTGCGCCGAGACTTCTCTGCCACCGGACTCGCCCACACGCACAGATGCGCATGGATTCTTCTCTCCTGCCAGTTTGAAACTCAGCTGCGCTCTGTCGTTGGTGTTGTTTGCTGACTTCTTCGCTGTCCGCTTCTTCACAGTTCGTGTTTCCTTTGCAGGTTCGAAGCCGAAGGCCTCGGGCGAAAGCTGCGAAAAGAGGGCGCTCACGTGTTCGGTTGTCAGGAAGGTGGATGCGCTGCGGCTCCCACGGGCGTTGGCAAAGCGCCTACCACCCTCAGCAGCACCATGGCTACCGTGGCCGTCTTCATCGACCGACGTTCTCTCCACCATGCTTTCCTTGCCGGAGGCTTGAAGGCTTGGCACGTTGATGCGCCGCCGGCTGTGGGGTGCAGCTGACGCAGTGGATGCTTTCATCTCCTGGCTGATTTGATCGTGTAGGTCATCAAGCACCTCTTCCACGGAAGCAGTGTAGGTGAAGGGATGATGCACTGCCGCGTAGGCCTCCACACTCATGACGCGCTCCTCATTCGCGGCTGCCCCATCTTTTTTGAAGACACTGCTAGGAAGGACAGTGTAGAAGAGGTCCGACACGTCGCCAACGTTGCTAGCACCTCCGCCGTCTGGGATGCTGGATGCCTGAGTCGCGACGCGGTACTGGCGGGCGC